>NW_015150727.1:718807-721450 GCF_000732505.1 Cyprinodon variegatus
GATCCACCTGCAGGTGGAGTCAGGCACATTCAGCTGGGAGAGCTTCTCCTGGAGCAGAGCTGGGATGATTGTGTTGAAGGCCGAGCTGAAGTCCACAAACAGGATCCTGGCGTAGGGTTCCTGCGGAGTCCAGGTGCTGGAGAATGTGGTGAACGGCCAGGTTGACAGCGTCATCTACAGACCTGTTGGTGTAGGCATATGTATGTTTCCAGGTTTTACAAAAGATTTAGTGGGCACAGCTGATAGAATAGGGCACTATGTAGTCCAGAAAATATGTAATTTGTGATCAACCATTATTGAAATAATTATCAACTAATTTAGAAATAGATTAATCATAGTCTGAGTATAGAGAGCAGTAATTATACCAAAATAGTTCTGTAAAAATAAAAAACTGTTGCATTTTAAAATAAAAAACAAAAAACTAACAAAAAAAAAACAACAACAACATTTTTTTCTGTCAACATGCTCTGTTCAGAACTACTCAAGTGGAAAAGTTTTTGTTTCACCTGGTTTACTCTGTAAATAAAACCTCTTTGAGGAACTTTTACCTATCTGATTGTTAATCGGAAAAAAAAAAAAAAACTCAGATTAATTAATTAACGATTAGCAAAATAATCGTTAGTTGCAGCCCTACTCATTTCGTACTTTTAGCCTAAGTGAGATAATTGCTTAACCTGTTAAAACCGACCAAGCTTTCAAATAATGTATTGCACGTGTAATTTGGGCTTACAGTTCCTAAGTTATTTGCTTTTCCATTTGGGTATGCAAAATAGGCCAGGTTTACCCAAAATGAGGTGGATGTTGAGAGGTCGAAGTTATGTTTAGTGATACATTTCAGATGGAAAGTGTATCCGTTGGTTAATATGATTCGAAATGTCCTTGTCATCCTGAAAACTGTTCATTCCTAAGAACATGATCTCCTTCTTCTTATATTCTCTTCTTTAATGTGAACAAATTCAGGTAAAAAAAAAGTGTAAAATAACTCATGTGTTCTCTAATGTCTTGCTGTTACCAGCCTTACCTTATCAGGGTAAATTAACTTGCCAAGGGAATAAGTATCAGAGCTACTATGGTTAAAAATACTTGATCAATATCCAATACTATTTCTAGCTTGCATTATCTTACATTATTGTAAACTAGAACAATTGTTTATATAATACTTATTACTGTATAAAACGTCCAATCAGTAAAACTACGAGCCTAAGAATAGCATTGCTATCACTATGCTGATGAAGATTCTCCATCATCCAGGTCATAGCAATTCCAACAAAAGAAAATTAAAAACAATCCACTGGACTTTGTTTCCAAGTTTGAAAACATTCTGCTTCCCATACAGGAAGCTTTTTTAATTCTTGAATTGAATTGAATTATGTTGGAAAGCACATTTTAATCTTAATTTTTAAGGCGATGCTTCTTGCATAGCTCTACTGTCATAGTTCTGCTGTCAGTTTTAGGAATGGGACTTTAACACCTGTAAATGATCAGCAAATGTTAAACTCTTACAGCAGTATTGTATCCCCCCCCCCAAACACCTAATGTCATTTAGATGTTGTCTTTAGGCCAAATCTTAATTTATTAAAGAAATAACTCTTGAAAATCAGGCTGCGTTTGGTAGGTCTGACCCCATAATAATAGTATATTTAACTGAATGCGTCCGTGGTTTTGTTTTGTAGTAGTAATATTTCTGCTAACTTAAAAGCTGACTTAAATCCTTTTAATTACAATCAGTTTCTATTTGGGGTTTTAAATTACAGATCAAATCATTATATGAAGGGAAAATAAATCCCACCTATAAACAGGAGAAAATAAAGGCTGCCTCATTTATTTAAAAAAATGATCTACAGAAAGGTTCATAAAGCTCAGTTCTGTGTATTTTTGTTGGTAGAAAGCAGCATATGAACAGTAGACATGTTGCTGTCTGTGCCTGAATACTGTTTTGTGGCTCTGTGGCTTCTTGACAGCTCTCATGTCCCATTAGAAAAATAGGGTACCAAGACAGCCATGTAACAAATAAGACTTGAAAAGGTTTTGAGTCACAGTAACCTGTAAAGGAAAAAAAAAATCTCATCTGCCATGCTAGGTGTTTCAGCACATAAGCAGGGGGAAGACTAACAGCGAAACATACAAAAAAAAAAAAATCACCTGACAAATTTATCACAGCTGAAAGGCGTCACTCCTACATGATGAAGACAATCATAGAACCATGAGGATTAGGGCGCATTCTTTTGGCATCATTAATCACCATGAAGATTAATGATGGAGACAGACACACAAAGACACTGGAATAGAAAAAAGAAAAAAAAACAGCAGTCAGTTGAGGATCTTTGACGAGGTAGCAAGTCAAGAGAGAAGCAATAAATCAATGAAATATTCTTGGCTAAGGGAGATTCTAAAATCTTTTTCCTCAACTGCACATCTTAAAATTGTTCATAAACATCACCATGACAACCACAGCAGTATTTTTTGTGTTTTTTCATTTGAAAAAAAGGAAAAAGGCTTTTAGCAAACCACTTTCTTCATGGAATTGTTTCTAAACGGAATTGAAATGGGCAGGACCTACTCAGGAACCAGCTCCACTGGTCTGTGGCTGTCAAAGAGGAACAATTAACCCTGAAAAACTTAGGAAAACATAAAATGAAAACA
>NW_015150727.1:723376-731010 GCF_000732505.1 Cyprinodon variegatus
CAACAACTTGCGTTGCGATGACGGTAGCCTGGACCCCGGTGGCCCCTTGCTTCCCCCAGCCTGCTGGTACCCGGACCAGCCCCCGGAGCTGATGGCTCGGTTCGAGCGTCCTCCTTTTCTGAAGCCCAAATCTGGTCACCCTACGACTACGGTCTGTCAATTTTACAGAAAGAACTTTATTTCACTTGCACCCCCGCCATGCTTCTGTGTTTTCGGATGAGAAGAGAAAGAACAAGAAGAATCTCTATTTGGGCACTTTGCAATTTTCCCACGATGGCCGATGTCGTAGATGGCCGAAGATGTTTGATTTTCTCCAGACCTGACAATTTCTGACGGGAAGGTGGTTTTGAGAGGCTAAATGCCGCTCGTTACCCTCTGTATACTACTCGATGCATGACCCATGATCCGGCTGAAAATCGGCTTAATCGAAAAATTCTCGCATGACTGAAAAAACAGCCAAAAAAGGGCAAAATATTGTACAGTGTATGTCTGGTTTAAGTCTCCTAAACACTGAGATTTCAGCATGGGTGAAAACTTCTGTGTTGTCCTATACACCCCGGCCCACTTACACCTTTTTTCACTCCTGTAGGAATGAGCTAAAACACCAGGTAAATATTGCTAACAAGCTTTTAAATGAATTATCCAACATGATTGACCCAGATTGGTATTTTAGCAATTCCATTTTTAAAATCTTAAATGATACAAGAGTAATCTACATTACTCATATAGGATAATTATTCTTAAATACAACAAATTTAAACGCATGCTTGTTTTGAGGGGTTGCTTTCAAGGAAAAGAGTCGATGCAATCAGCTGGTTTTCTTAAATAGAAAAGAGTTAACCAATCTGACTATATGATCTAATTGAATTGTCTCTGTAAAATGTCTTGAGATGTGTTGTGAACTGGCTCTATATAAATAAACTGGATTTAATGATATAATTTTTATTTTAATTAAACCACCTAAAACAGGAGCCTAAGAAAAACAAGTTATATGTCTTTTAATGTGTTAGTAAACATATAGCTTCACATATACATGTAAATGTATCTATCTCTGCCTTGAAAGTGGCAGGAATCACATGTAGCACCTTTGGAAAATGGAGAAAACAGAATTGTAATCAATTTGAATGCTGCCTACAAAGACCATCTTGGTCCTTTGTGACAATGCAGAGGTGCAATGGCTTCTGTAACACGTTGAAGACAGCTTTCATCCCCACACACTCGTATGTCAGAGCACGTCTGTTCTATTTTTACATTGCTGTTATCTTTTCCATACACACTGACATCCAGTGTTTGTTTTTTTTTTGTGTTTTCATATCTTTGTTTAAGGAAGTAATTCATTTCTAAAACGTATGGCATTCCATTCTGAAGACATGCTCACTCATTGATTATGTTTTAATATCTTCTTGTCTGCTAAAAAGTATTTGAATGAGAAAATAAATAAATAAATATATGTATATATATTGGTTCATTATATAAAATTAAAAGTGGGCAAAAATTTGATAGAAAATCAGTCTAACTTCTTATTAGGATCGAAAATAAAGATCTCAAAGAGCCTAAAAGGCCCACTTGAGGGTCCACGAATTGCAGGTTTCAGGCCAAACAACCGATTACTGATGTTTAAAAAGCCTTGTCATTGAATTGTTGTAGGTGTTGATAGCTGTAGGCAGGAAGTATCTTCTATAGTGGCTTGTATTTTATCAGGAGAATCATTTGACTGAAGACAATCTGTTGTTTGAAAATCTTCTAAAGAAGACTCAAGTCAGTTTGTCTTTATAGTGCCGTTACCATCACATGCCATCTCATGGACTTTTACAGAAACAATTCATCAAGTCAGATTGGTAAAAACGAAGCTTTCCATCTAAGGAGAGAGCTTAGGGCATCCAGTCATTGACTTTGTAGGATTTGTTCCTGGATGAGCTTTAGGTAGATCAGTAGACCTTCGGTTGCATTGTGTAACTGACTCTACAGCAATCCCTCACACAAAGCATGTATGTAGCAACAATGGAGAAAAACTCCCTTTTAGGAAGAAGAAGAAACCTCCAGTAGAACCAGGCTCACTGTTAGTGGCCTTCTGTTGAGGCCGACTGGCGTTCAAGGAGACAGAAGCAGACATACAAAAGGAAGAAAGAATGACTGTAACATAAATTCTTTCTATCTTAGAAAGGGTAACGGTTAACTAGTGCTTCTTTCTTTGAAACATTCAGTTAAACAGATGAGCGGGAAACATTACTAAACACTGCAAAACAGCCCCAGCTTCATCCTCTGTAATACTGTAAATGTTGTTGATAGCAGCAGCCCAGCTGACACTTCCCTACAGGATGGCGTCACAGCCAAACAGGAAATGACAAAAAGAAGCAACTATGACAAGAAAATGAATAGAGAAATTAACGTTTTGCATTGAACAAACCTGTACTTTAAAATAGGAGAATAGAAAAGTGGTCCCGATATCAACCATCAGCCCAAGTCTACAGCAGCAAAACTACAGACAAAGCTGAATGTGTGTAAGTGGTAATATTGTTAAAAGTTACATTTAACAGTGCACTTTGATATCTCTCATGGTTAAATTACCCGTTAGGGCAGCTTTGTGTGGACTTTAAACAGCAGGAAATGGCAAGTGCAGAAACACACAATGTTTTTGCACAAACAGCTAATTACTTTTGCCATTTACTGACATTTTTATAACTAAGTTCCCATACCTGCATTCTGCCATGATATTAATCAGAATTGCACTGAGCATGTGTACATGTAAAACAAAATACCTGCAGTTTGCAACACAAGTTGTGGGGAAAAAAATAGAAAGGACAACGATAAAAAAAGACTATGTTTAGGTAATCAGGAACATTAGCATATGTTAATGGAACTGTCAAATTAAAGTTAGAGAATCCAGTTTATATTGAAAAATGAAAAAACAAAAATTGATGGAAAATGTTCAGAATATGTGTATGTGGGTTAATAACCTGTAGAATAAAGTACAGTATATTCACACGTGCATTGAAGATTTCTACAATAGTTTACAAAGATGTGTGAATACAACTCTTCACCAACTGATAATGCCCTAAAACAGTAACACTTTTTTCATGAAAATTCTTCTTCCTATGGAAACTATTAGATGAGATGCTTTGATATTTATTTGCATGCAGAGTAACTGCCTTAATCCAAACCAACAATGTAAAACCTTAAAGGTTTGCATCTTGGAACAATCTTCCCCAGCTGCTTTTTTTGGCCTTTAATCACTTTTTTTCTCTTTAGGTCATGCAACAATTTGTCTATCTGCAATACGCAAAGAGGGGGGAACCACACATTAATCACATGGACAAAGAAAAAGAAGGGTGCCATAATCACAGCCCTGATGAAGTGAGTAATCAGATCAGCTAGAGGCTATGATCAAAAAAAAGGGAAAAACAAATCGAGAAAAAATTGTGAAAATATTATCGTGAGTAAATAAAATGATTTGATAAAATGGGCATTTTAAGAAAATGTGTTCAGAAATGAATGTTTGACAAACTTTTCAACAAAAACAAAAGTTTTCATAGTAATTTATAAGGTGTACACAAAAGTTGAAAGATCATTATTACTGTGTACTCGTCTCCATAGAGACAAGGGAGAAAGAGCAAAAAGTGAACAAGAAGTTACTGAAAAGGTACAGTTGAGAGAATGAGTGACGGCAGAAAAGAACTAAAACCTGTTTAAAATCTACAAGAAAAAAAAGGTATTTTCCTTCAGTAGAAATCCTTAAAACAGCAAAAAAAATAAAAAAAATTACCTGAACTAAGGGACTCAGCAATTTCTCCATGACTGAAACTCATCCCGTCTCATTTAAATTAATTATTCTCTTCTATCCCTAAAGGGGTCAGGGGAAATGTGGGGTCCAATTTGCATGTAACAGTTGAAGTAGAAATATGATCTGAATTGCGTAATATTGTCTGAATGCAACAATTAGTAGATACAAACTAACCCATAATAGCTTTATTCATCAAACTTACATTGCACCACAAAAGTTGGATAAATATACCCAATGCTCTAAGTGGCACAGAGGTTCATCTCTGCACAGTACAGGGAAAACACTCTGGGATGATCTTTCCAACATTTTATATAGGCACTTCTGGCACTTAAAGTTTCATTAGACCCTAAGACACATTTATTAGGGGACTTCACAAATGATAATTCACTGTTAAGTAAAATCATGCAAAAAATTGTGAGTGTTGCTAAAAAATGTACTGTCAATATACTGACTCCCAACTCCAGATTGTTGTGGCATTATTGTTGAAAGCATGGAACATGATGTCTAACTTGAAATAAAAAAAAAACAACTTTTACTTTTAGAAAGTAAAACATGCAATATTTCTTGCCACAATAATGGAACAAACTTCTCTCCATGGTTGCTAGATGGATCTTAGAGATTAATACTTGTGTCTTCCTTCAAAAGTTAACCTACTCCTAACAAAGGCCTTTTTAAAAGCTTTTGTTAAGATTTGTGAGCCTTTGTTTGTGTAGGAATTAGACCACAACATCTGTTCGACTGTATAGTTTCATATACTATTTTGTGTGTGGATCTGGAAATGGGTTGGAGTTATTAATTAACTCTGACCTTTTATTGCAATAAATAAACAAATAGGAGCTCTTAAAAAACTGTCGACACAGACATATGAAAATGGTTCAGACACCACAAATTTGTATAGGGAGATGATCCACAAGCATTTCAAGGCTGGACTATTGTAATTCTTTACAATCAGGAAGTCCACAAACTGTAGTTAAAAGCCTTCAGCTGATCCAAAATGCTGCAGCCAGAGTTCTGATGAAAATGAAAAAGAGAGATCATATCTCTCCTATCCTGGCTTCTCTTCATTGGCTTCCTGTTAAATCCAGAATAGAATTTAAAATCCTCCTTCTCACATATAAAGCCTTAAATGGCCAAGCTCCATCTGATATCAGAGATCTGATTGTTCCTTATGTTCCTAACAGAGCACTTCGCTCTCAATCTGCAGGTTTACTAGTGGTTCCTAGAATTTCTAAAAATAGAATGGGAGGCAGATCTTTTAGTTATCAGGCTCCTCTCCTGTGGAACCAACTACCAGTTTTAGTCCGTGAGGCAGACACCCTGTCTACTTTTAAGGTTTAAAACTTTCCATTTTGATAAAGCTTCTAGTTAGAGTGGCTCAGGTTATCCTGAGCTATCTCTATAGTTATGCTGCTATAGGCTTAGACTGTTGGAGAACATAGGGACCCCTAGTTCATCATTCTGCTTCATTCTATCTCTTTTCTCCCACTTTGCGGAATCTGTTAGTTCAATCTCTAAGGTTCTGCTCTCTCTGCTTTTTCTCATAGTAGCTTCATCTGGTCTGTTCCTGTTTGGCTGTGACACCATCCTGGACAGAAATATCAGCTGTGCTGCTGCAATCAACACCTTTGTTTATAGTTGTAGGTGTTTGGCCTGTTTTTCCAGTGTATACCTGTTTCTCTGACTAACTGTATGTGCTCTCTTCTTTCTCTGACATGGGATGAAGAGCTTTACATTTGCCTTTTGTATCTCTGCTTCTTTCTGTATATCTTATTCTGTCACCTTGAACCCCAGTCAGCCTCAGCAGATGGTCGCTCACACAGTCTGGTTCTGCTGGAGGTTTCTTTCTGTTAAAAGGGAGTTTTTCCTCTCCACTGTTGCTAGAAGCATGCTTAGTGTGAGGGATTGCCTTAAAGTCAATGAGTCGATGTAATCAGCTGGTTTTCCTTAGGTAGAAAACTTTAAATCAATTTGACTTGATCTGGTTAACTGTAAATTGCCTTGCGATCACATGTGTTGTGAATTGGCACTATAGAAATAAACTGAATTGAACTGATTGTGTCACATTGAGCTCTTTTCACTACTCCTAGCAGCAACAGAATGCCAGTGACCCTCTTCTGAATTTAAACCGTTTTATAAGCTATTATAGTTGGGAACTTATCCAAGATTGACAATAATTCCCATTTCCTCTATATACTTAGGTGATTTTTTCACTGACAGTACTCCTTATTTTACTAAGAGATTTTGTATCCGTTTAGTATTTTGTCCATTTTTTTGTTGATGTAAGCAAAAGGCATAAGTAGGGCACATCTGAACTGCTGACATATGTCTAACATCTGGGCAGGGTAAGCTGGGTTAGTTCACAGATAGAAAAAAAAATATATATATATATATTTGTCTCCGAGGAGTTGGGGAATGTTCAGCAGTGAGATCCTCATTATAACTGCATCTTTGACTTGTTTGTCTTTTAGGAGAACTGCAGAGTAGTTTTATTTTGGTTTCCATTGTTCCATGAACAGGAACCTTAGGGGAATATACAAGCTCCATAAGGTAATGTAAGTCGTCATTGTGTCATTAGTCCATCATTTTCAGAGTTTTCCTGCCAGGGGCGTCAGCAGAATACAGTGCTTACCTATAGCAGAGCACAAGGGGGCATACAGTAATTAAAATTGTGTTAGGCAGGAAAAACCATGGAGTCATGAGTCATTCTTGTGGTGTAAATAAATCACATTCTTTCAGATTGATTTTGTTGTAGTGGTCCTAAAGTCATCTGAAATGACTCTAGCTTAGCTCTTGTAACTAAAGATTTTTTCTTTTCTTAAGTGCCCTTCACATTGACATGTTTTCTCTTGAGTTTGTTCTCTGCTTCAGTACTCTTTTTAGTTCAATTTATATCTCTATCACCTCAGCATAAACAGACTATGTTGGACATAAAGGCAGGAGGCTTCCTCTTGGCAATGTTGGAGGACACACCACAGACCAATCCCAAAATGTTGCCGATGTTACTGCAATGTCAGTGGAGATTAGTGAAACCTGCTACAGTAAGTGCATTTGTAAGATGTAGACCAGCATCACATATTTACATTTATTGAAATTTGTTTATTATGATATGTAAATGGCCAAGTTGAATTATTCTGACTTGTGTCCGCCACTCAAAGTGAAAAATACATCATGTTTGTCTTGATTTTTTTTTTCTCTTTTTATAATAAAAAAATAAATAAAAATAATTTGGTTCAGTTTTTTTACATAAAAATTGCAAATATATACAATATATATACATATATAGACATACAGCCTAACAATTCGTGGAATCATTAGACAGCATGGGATTCATTCCCACTGTATGCTAATGACACTCAGGTATATCTGTCTATAAATCCAGATGAAACAAACCTTTACATAGACTACAGGCAATATAGCACTGCCACATTATTACACGAAAGTCAATTTCTGCACATCTATTGTTATCTGAGTTTTATTAACTAACAAAGGAAGACTCGGACAGAAAAAAAAATCACTTTTTTTTGCAAACTTTGCTCAGCGGGACTTCACAAACAAGTCCGTACCTTAGCCACGTCCAATTCAATTTTAAAGCAACACATTGAGTTAAAGCATTCAAGCTATCTTGGAAAAAAATCGGCTACTAAATGAGGAACATAATTATCCCATGTAATTATCTGATCCAGATAATATTACCAAAACCTGAAAGTTCCTTTATGTTTCTGAAATTCTGTGTAGTTAAATGTTTCATTGCACACACAGTATACCTTGACTTCATTGAGTATTTTCCATTTTTTTCTACATATTATGATCACAAGGGTGAAATATGACATTTTAATTTGTAGGATTGTGGCTT
>NW_015150727.1:731420-734775 GCF_000732505.1 Cyprinodon variegatus
TACAGGCAATATAGCACTGCCACATTATTACACGAAAGTCAATTTCTGCACATCTATTGTTATCTGAGTTTTATTAACTAACAAAGGAAGACTCGGACAGAAAAAAAAATCACTTTTTTTTGCAAACTTTGCTCAGCGGGACTTCACAAACAAGTCCGTACCTTAGCCACGTCCAATTCAATTTTAAAGCAACACATTGAGTTAAAGCATTCAAGCTATCTTGGAAAAAAATCGGCTACTAAATGAGGAACATAATTATCCCATGTAATTATTTTATCCAGATGATATTACCAAAACCTGAAAGTTCCTTTATGTTTCTGAAATTCTGTGTAGTTAAATGTTTCATTGCACACACAGTATACCTTGACTTCATTGAGTATTTTCCATTTTTTTCTACATATTATGATCACAAGGGTGAAATATGACATTTTAATTTGTAGGATTGTGGCTTAATTTACCAAACAAACTTGAACTAGTTCATTTATAGGTTTGTGAACTTTTAGTTAATTTTCATCTCTGTGAACTGAACTGTGAGCTCCTTCTTTTTCAATTATGAACTGGCACAACATTACTTACCAGTGTCTTGACTTTGGCTTCCTTTTCTCTAGTGATTGGGTCATAGCTCTATGGATATCCTTCCGTTGGATATCCCGTGCATCCTGTTCCTTGAACTTCCCTTACGGTGTGCATCTCACTCTCATCTGACTGTCAGTCTTCTCATTTCTACTGAAAAGAAAGTAACCAACAGGCATTTGAACACTATTCTGTTTGTCAGTCTTTGTCTCAGAGAATTAGCCTGGAAACCCTTCCTCTAGCAGTAGTTAGGCCATGCCTCTCTCTCTCTCTGAGGTTCCCTCATTTTCAGCTCTTGAAACAATAATCCACTTACCTCTCCTCCTCCGTGCCCAGAGAGACCCCTAGGGGAAAATCTAAACATCCAACCTCTTCTCCAACCACTTTCAATAAACCTGTGAAGCTGCTGTTTCCATAATGGTTGCCTTCTCCATAGTCAATGATGTAAAAAACATTACACAGAACAGATTTGTCACAGCATCACAAGTTGAGTCAGAGCAGGGAAAAAAAGGGCCTCCCAGTGACTGAAAAAGCTGAGTTGAAACACTTGGTTTATTCACATCGTGCAGACTAAAAGTTGTTGACTTGTCATTTCAAAGTGAAGCATGTGCACCCACATTCACATTTAAACTTGTTACCAATGGCGACGGTGTGGCATTTAAACCATGTCCTCCATCACATTAGGCTCAAGCTGGCCGTCTGAAGATGAGCTGATTATAAGCGACCTGAGGGAATTGTGTTCAGTAATGGCATTGATTTGTGTCTGAGCGAGTGTGTGGATGTGTGGATGTCACACACCTTCACAAATATGCTCTAGCTGTGACTCCATCCATCAGTCTAATTACAAATGAATCCAGTTAATTCTTCATTATCATTAACCTTGACAACTCCCCCCTCTCAACCCCCCTAAGAACACAACCATCTGGTAATTCTTTCCAAACTTGCTAAATTTAAGTATTTTAAATCTCAATGCATGCAAACACACAACACCAAGGAAAGAGACAATAAGCCACACTATCTCCTGGCATTTCCAGCACTACAGAGGACTAATGTTCATCTCTCTCTCTCTTTCTCTCAGAGGAGGAAAGCAGAGCGATAAAAGTCGGAGCCTCACACGTCTACCTTGGTTAATGAACCCCTGCTGCTGGATTCTTGTTAATGGATTAGTCCATTATGATTAGTTCATGATAGCTGCGATGCCAACTCTCCGCCTGACATTTGTCATTTTACATGTGGGATCGAGCCTTCCTCATTACTTTGCTTCAATCAATCGATGAAGAGAAGCGGCTCAATTTGAACCTGATTGATGAAACAGAAGATAAATGTCTTTAATTCAGTTATTTTCAACATATTGTGCTTCTTGCATAAGCTGATCTGCAGATAAAGAGATATAACACATATCAAGTTATTCACTATGAACTAAAGATTCTGTTCTCTGTATTGATTATCATGTAAGAATTGTTCTTGACAAGACCCTTTTGTAAGCCTTAAAAATGTGAAGTTAATTCATGTTTAGCCCTTTGAAGTCCTTATGAAATCGAGCGTAACCAATTTCTTGGAAAGTAGGTGAGATTTTGGGGGTTCTATATGGGGCCAACAGGAGCCAGTGCCCTTGTAGAACTGGTCCTGGCCCAGGGGCAGATCCAGATGGTGGTCATGCTCAACCCTAGACCATCACTGGCTGCCCCTGTGGATGTAATTCACCATCTGTAGAACGAGTGTGTGATACCTTAATGTCTAATGTCGGCTTTACATTTCAAAGTTGATGTATTAAACAAAAACTTGGAGCAAAAATTAAGGCAATACTGTCAGGGCTCCAGTAATTTGAGGCAGAAAAAGCAGTTAGATTTCTCAGGGCGTTTTGTTAATAGCAGACTCAGGTAGATGCCGTTGGCCTCTAAGGGAGGAACCTCTGTGGGTGGACACAGCAGGTGAGTTACCACATGTTTCTGGAAGTGGATGATGACAAACGAGTGAGTCACTAACCTGGTCTTATAGATGAGTCTGAGTCCAGAGATAGAGCATGGTTCTCGCTGCCTTACTGCCAACATAACAAAGTGGTCACTGCAGAGTGAGGCACAGACACAGGGGTATCGGAGGTCAGAGGACAGGCCGGAGACCAGAACCAAGCTGACAGATGTCGATAAGTTACAAAGGGTTTGACCCAGGACACATGAAAAGTGGGATGAACCCTACTAAAAAGGGGGAGCTGGAGGTGGACGGTTCATCACCTTAGCAATAGGGAATGGTCCGATGAACCAAGGCACCGGTTTCCTGCTTTCCACCTTCAACAGCAGGTCCTTGGTGGAAGGCCAAATCATCTGACCCTCCCGTTATTAAAGTGCCGGGACCCTCCGGTGGTTACTACACTGGGTTTGGCTTTCTGATGCGCTACAGATAGCTCTCATAGCCCTCCTCCAGCCTTGCTGGCACCTCTCGGAGGATAACCAGGCAGACACAACCTTCGAATCTCTTTCCTGAATGGTGAACGCCAAGACTAAAAAATTAAAACAACATAATACAGAGAGAGCCCAGTGGTGCTACAAGAAGCAGAATTCAACGTATTTTCATTGCAGCGAAGTTGGCTACACCACTCCTTAGAATCTGACTTACATAAAATGTGGAACTCGGTCTCCACCTCTTGGTTGTCTGACTGTCCATCTATGGATGGAATCCTGATGACAGGCTGATAGAGATCTAGCCTGACGTAGTCCGACTCAATTCTAGTCAGAATATGAGTCTGATACTGCTCCATAGAGCTGTGATTATGGGGCGTGTTTCG
>NW_015150727.1:735133-738676 GCF_000732505.1 Cyprinodon variegatus
CGTATAAAGCCCGCCCTGACAATTTGATTGGATCGCCTGACAGTGGGCTTTAATACTCGCGCAACTATGGAGCAGAGCCAGACCGAACTTCCCCGAACTCAAACCTTGTGGGCGGGACTAAGTTCGGACTGGCACCCAGGCTAATAGAGATCCCCACTATAGTGCAGAATTCTCTCCAGCCGTGTATCACAAACCAGGCCACCAGAATTGTGCACGAAAAATACCCATAGTCTTTGTTATAACAGGATAACAAAACAAGTGGTATCATGACAGAACTCTAAAACCCTTATTGTCAAAAAGTCAGGAACAAATAGCCAATCCTTATGCATGCTTCCAGGGGTTGGTGGTTACTCTTACCTCCTTTTCTAAGTTAACCATAGTGGTGAAACTAGAACAGGTGCTGAAGTAAATAAGTGTTTTAGCTTCTGAAGAGCTCAGTCAGCCTGTTTGTTTCAACAGAATTTGATCTTGAATGATGAGAGAACATGCAGAGGCGCAACGAACAGCTGGAGGGTAAGTGAATCCAAAGGGCTTAAAAAGGTACTTGTTGGGGTGTTGAGTGCTGTTTTTCACTCATCTGCTTTACAAATAAGTAACAAATGGTAAGCATAGCGGAGGTCCAGTTTAGTGTTACATTTCAAATTGAATTTTGGTATGTATTTGCTGGGGTAAATTTTGAAAAATAAATCTCAAATGTCCTTTTCATTTTAATTAAGTAAAAGGATGAGCAGTGTTAAAGAAGAAAATGAAAATGCAAACAGGATTATTGATTACTAATTTCATTTATGAGTCAAACAATGCTGCCACATTCTTAAAATGAAAAAGCATTTCTGAAAATGCTTTTTCATTTGAAATATGGTAAAGATTTGCTTCCATACGCCAGAGACTAACCTTGCCTACTAGTAATGAGATAACATATGTTACCTTTGAACACTTGATGCGATATGCATAGGGTTGGAGTTCAAAGTGGGAATCTCACACTGGGTGAGAAAAGCCCGACATGCCTGACTCGAACTGAGTAATATAATTTTCAACGCCAGAGTGCCGCTGTTTATCTGCCAATGGAGCCATGTTTTAGCAAGATTATTCTGTCAGGGCTCAGAGCAGAAGGATCCAGTAATTTCAGGCAGACAGAAAGAGTTGGATTTCTCAGAGAGTTTTATTAATAACAGAATTGGGTGGATGGCATTGGCGTCTAAGGCAGGAACCTCTGCAGGCGGAAAGAGAGGTTTAGTGACCACATCTTTCTGAACATGCATGTTCACAACCACAGTGAGTTACTAACCTTGTCTTAGTTGAGTCTGTGTCCAGAGATAGAGGATGTTTCCGGCCGGCTGGTGGCCAATGTGGTGCAGCTGTTGCCACACGAAGGGTCCCAGATGCAGGTGTATCGGAGGTCAGAGGACAGGTAAGAGATAAGAACCAAAAAAAAAAGACGTAGGCAAGATAATCCATAGAGCGAAGCCAAAGCTGGTGTCGGTGATAGGGTCAGATGTCCGAGCCAGGATGTCAGAGAACCGGTGTGGCACCGACGGAGTCATGTAACAGTTCCTTGTGTAGTACACAGTGGGGCTGACAGGATGGACGAGGGCAGGCAGACTTAGTGGCCTGGAAATGGTTCTAGTTGGTACACAATCAGGCAGATATCAGACAGGAGTCAGGAGACAAATTAGTAGTGATGCTATGAAATGAGCCAAGGCTTTGAGCCGTGTGACGAGTAGTGGAGGGGGAGAGGCCAAAATCGATGATGTCCGAAGCCTGGTTACCACAATACCACATGGCCATTCCTGGAAGTGGTTCAGATCACCTGCAAACTTCGACAGGCATTTTAACAGCCTCAGTACAGATTGGTTGGAAAAACAATCAATTTAGTTGGTTAAAACAGTTTTGTTAGATTAAACTAAATAATTAGTTTTATTAATATTATTTAGGATTATTGCTTTCTGAGAAGGAGTTACTATTGCAAGTTTCATCTGCTACAAGACTATTCCTTCGAGTCCAAGGGTTTTTGGCTCAAAACCTGGGTTAAGCTTTTGAAAGTTGCCATACTACTTAACCAATATTTTTTGGTCAGTGTGACCAATTTCTATTGGTTTGCGCTTTGATGAAAAATATAGAACATAGATTGGGTAAAAACATTGCCAAATTAGATTGGTTGTTTTAAGCAAAAGATTGGTTGGACACATAACTTCTAACAAGATTAAAATGAAAAAACAGTGGAAAAGTTTATTTTTGAATAACATGAATAAAACATTTCTTTTGCTTATTATTGCCCAAGTTGCACAAGCACTTTCACTGTCTACTTGAGATTATGTCAATAAAATACAGAAAAATTGTGTACCTTCAATGATTGTTCTTTTCTAGGACATTTTACGCACAAAAAATCTACAGAAATTTTTATTATACACACCAATCATGAATCATTTAAAAAAAACTTAAATGGGAAAAAACAATTGCAAACATCACAGATTATAATGCTAACTGTAGTTACGCACTCCACCAGTAGGTGGTGACATGTTCACATGAAGCTTCATTAACTGTGGGGATCATCTAACCATCACTAAAGATCAGGTAAAGAGATCAGATGGGAACAGACAGGCTCAGAGGTTCAGAAGCAGAACAGGTCAGGATCAGAAGTACAGGTACGCTAGAGAACTCTCACCACAGGCGCAAACGATCTTGCACTGATGGCTGGTCTGATGGCTGGTTAGATAAAGACTGAAGCAGGTGGATCAGAGGAGCACTAATGAGAACTGGGCGAGGATAAGCAGGTGAGTGAAATGGGTACCGTATTTTCACGACTATAAGGTGCATATAAACGTCTTTTTTTCCCTCAAAATGTTCGGCGCGCCCTATAGTGCGGTGCGCCCTATGTGTGTTGTTACTTTGGACGTTGTTGAGACCACCATGAGAAAGTTAAAGGTGGAAGTGTGTGCGTGGATTGTGTATAAAAGAACAGGTATATGAACTTCAACCACTCGACATCGGTGTGAACTGGCCGTTCAAAGTAATGCTACGTTCATGTGTCTGCTGCTTCATTTTTGCTGCTTGCACCAGTTATGCTACGTTCACACCGGATGCAGCAGGTGCAGCAAAATCGCGGCTGCTGCTTCATTTTTGCTGCTTGTACCAGTTAGTTCTGACGCGCGGCTAAAGCAGCTTTCCTGCTCTGGCTGCGCGGTGCAAAAGTGGGTCTGACGCCCGTTGGGCGGAGCTTCACTATCCTTTCTTTGCCTTGCAGCTATATTTGCTGTGATCAATGGGAATAAAGTAGTTTTATTTTTGTTTTTAAGTGAGAAAGTCCAGCTGAAAACTTAATCATTGCAGTCAGTTCATCCAGATTACGATACTGCCTTCTAATATTTGTTCTGTCGGAGCCGCTTAGACCCCCACATACCGGCGGCTTCACGCGGTTCACAATCTAAACTGCAGACACCAGGATAATAAAAGCGAACATATTCTGCCGGCAGATTTCTGCATTTTAAGTTAATTTATGCGTCAATAAACAGTTTCAGAGGAGTGATCACAGCGCTCTGTGTCATC
>NW_015150727.1:738976-742883 GCF_000732505.1 Cyprinodon variegatus
TTGTTGCTGCTTTTTCTCCAATATAATAAGGAGCAATAAATGGAAAAGAGAGACAAAAGTGGGATATTCGTGAGATGTTAAATGTCTTAATACAGTTTCATCTACTGTAGTCATATTCAACACAGCTACATCTGTTCAGCAAAGAAGTACTAATGTGCCATATTCCTCTGTCTCCATTCCCTGATGTATGAAGGTTTAAGTATTAATTACCCTTTCTCATGGCTGCATTTTATTCACTGGATTGTCTCTAATTTCAAGCTTGTATTAATGAGATGTTCAGTATCTGTTTTTCTGTTTCTTATTTACATCTTCAAAGCAAAAGAGGCAACAGCCTCTGTTACCATGGACACCCCCACACCCCCCTGAAGCTACTGAGTTACTTGTCTTATATAGGAATAAGTGTCACATAAAGTGACAGATCTTCATCAATTTGATAACTCATTATCTTTTAGAACAGCTTTTATATTAGAGTATATTTGACACATTATGAGAATGAAAATGCACAGATGAATATGAGGCATGGTGTAGTATTCTTCACTAGTTTATTTTAAATAGCTTTTGAAGGCAAATTACCTTATGAGAAACCTTTACTTTGTCTAAAATCAAACTATCAGAGATCTTTGTAGACCCCCATGAGTCTGGGTTTTGCTGGGGCAGAATGCTAAGATGCATTAAAATCATATTAAACTGTTCATTTGAATTAACTGTGGGTGTATAGTACAGCACATTGCAAAATTTAAAAAGAATCTGAAATCCACACAATCCACAAATAAAACTGTTTTAGTTTGATCAGTGCTTATTGATCACAGTGAAAAGAATTGACGACTCATGAAGATATTGACTGAAGTTCAGCTAAGGGACAAATACCTTATTTTTTAAAATTACAGAATGTTGTACATCTCGAATCAGTTCCTTTATATAGCACCAATTCCCTACATGTCTTCCCAGGGAATTGTATAGAGAAACTACAACCAGATCAGATAGTCAAGATTGGTTAAAAGTGTTCTATCTAAGGCAGTGTTTTTCAACCCACGTCCTGCATGGCACGCTGCCATGCATGTTCTGCATTGTTCCCAGTTTTTACACACCTGGTAACAATTGATAGCCGATTAACAAGTTTTGCTAGCTGCAATCAATTGAATTACATGTGCAGACAATGTGCTTTGAGTTTTCCGAAACGATTATTACTGATGTACATTCTGAAGCTGTAGGTATGACTATGAGAGAAACTGGACTAAGCACAAAACTAACCCAACTCTAGCATCTATGTTTAGAGGTCTTGTTAGCAGAAGCCCAGCTGATGTTTTCCTCCAGGACAGTTTCACAGCAAAACAGAAAAATGCCAAATGAGGCTACTAGTATAAAAAAAAGCAGAGAGAACATAAAGTGAGCGGTTGTACCAATAAATACTACAGAGTAAGAGAATAGAAATAGAATCATGCAGAATGATGAAAAGTGTTCCTTAGGTCCTCCAGTAGTCTATGCCTACAGGAGCACAGACTACTGTGTCTATGTTCCTGTAGTCTGCTCAAAATAGCCATTGTAAGATTTGGAGTAAAACACTGGAAGCCTTAAAGCCTAAGACCACAATCTAAGCTCTAAAGGAGGCATAATATCTTGAGGTTATTTTCCTGTGGGGGGATCGAGTCTACTTCCGTTGCAGGATTGAAGGCTATAATAATCACTTATGGTACATTTACACCTGCAGAGGGTTCCCCACTGGTGATTTCAAGCACTGCCAGCCAGTGGACAACAACTGCGTATTTTTAGTGACTGCACAGATTATTATTGGAGGTAGAATTTCTTGCTTAAAAATGTGTTAAAACTGTTTTTCCAACTTATCAAAGTAAGTAAAGCCAAGATAATCTCTAGCTTGAAGATACAGAACAGAGCACAGGTAGGAGATTGGAACCAACCAGAGCATCCAGAGCATTGAAACGTCAAAGCAACTTCTGTATCTGAATCAGCATCAACATTTCATCGTTTAAGTGAATACGAGGAAAGATCAGACCGATTTTGTTCACCTCCCTCCTCTTCGACTCTAAATTACTGTATAATTGAAATGTCGGCATGATGAACATACAGTAGCAGCCGCTGATGGCCATGTGTCTAGATGAGTCAGTAGCCTTTATTTTCTCCTTGTCCAACTTGGTAAAGCGCCATCTGACCATCAACAGCAGGCAAGGCGACCCAAAAATTTCGGTTTTCAGGAGTAAGACATATACTCAGTAGTAATCTATTTTTCTGGCACATATGATATAGTGTAACAGAATCTCATCTGGGACATTCTCAGTCATTGGATGTGCAGAGGGAGTTCTTCCAAGCCTTTGGGTCCTAGCAATGAAATGAAAGGTTTTTGTTTGTTTCCAACATGGTAAGTTCTGTAACATGCTACAAACATATGTCCTAGTAAAAGTCTCCTTCTCAGTCTGTGCATATCAGTCTGCATATCAGTCTGCATATCACCTTGCATATCACTGTCCATATCCTGTATAATGACTACACCCATTCTGTATGAAAATTATTCAGATGAGACAACCTTCAGTGTTTCGATCATACAAAGGCAGTACTTGGTGAGAGGTTCAGTCTTTTTTTGATACTGTCACCAGTCTGTTATCATTGTAGCCCCCCAACTCACTTATTGGACTTCTTTTCCAGTTCTGTGAGTGAATGCGTTTTCTTTCTCAAAGTGACTAATGAACTTCCTCAGATGATTTGTCATTCCTACGAAGTGTTTCTCATCCCTCACTGACATTTCTGGGCTCTAGTATTGTAGTGATTGCTTTCACCTTGCCATGCTCTGCACCTGCTCCTTAAGCCTCTAAGTACTGTATATTCAAGTAACTTTAATTTAACATGCAATCATCACCTAAAATATTGATCCTTCCTAAAGCCACATGAACAATCTTTGCAGTCATTTATCATGTTCAGTCTGTGTAACTCACCATATACAGTAGCAGCCATTCAAAATGGCCCTTCCCAGTCAAACGCAAGCCGAATGACAGCCCACTTCCAGCCACTGGAGGGACCCCGTCCTTCTTGTGGGCTTGCATGTTTTATTACTCTGAAGCACACTTTTACTGAATTACAGGGGCTGACCAGGAGCAGGTGCTTCTCTTTAGATCTAAATGTCTACAAATCATGACTGAAAGAATAGTTTATTACAGAGATTAATGACTAAAAAAGGAATCTTAGGGGACAAGCCAAGGGCCCATCAAGGAAACTGGGGAAATTCTGAATGGCTACTGTAAGAACATGACCAATGTAACAGATGGTACCTTCAAAACTTTCTATAATGTGTTGCGTTAAACAGTTGATAATATTCCAGTACATATAATATTCCTGTATGCCAGACCTCAGACAGTTAGGACAGTTCTGCTGAAGAATGTAAAAATGAATGCTATCAAGAAAAATTATTTAGGGAGTTGTATCTGCCAGAACCCTGAGTTGTTGTTGAATCTGAAAAGGACTGCGTCCAGCCAGCTGATGTATCTCTTTTCTGTCATGTTGACTCCTATGAGATCAGTGCATATATTTGTTTGTTTCCTTTACCTTTGAGAATGACCTTAGGACATGCACACCATTCTGTGGGTTGCTAAGTTTAGAGATAACAAAAGAAAGGGAGAGATATCACTATTGAAAGAGCAAAATGTTTTGTTCCCACTTGAAACACAATGGTGTACTCGGCCTTCCTTACCAGTGCTTAGGCAACTGAGAAAGTCCTGTTTTACTGCTTTCTGTGATCTTCACCAGTTGTCTGTCTATCTGATGTAGTGCTATTGATCCTTTGCAGCTAAGCAGCTTAATCTTTTTAACACATACATATATTCGTGCTGTGTTCCATATCTGTTCATTAAAGTTCCTCAAAATATGCCCGCTACATTTAAATGTTGTCCTCCAGGCCCTT
>NW_015150727.1:744888-747317 GCF_000732505.1 Cyprinodon variegatus
CAGTTTTGTAGATGTAAAGGAAATTAAGTTTTTAAACATATTAATTGGACCAAAATAAGGATAAATTAATTAGATAATTAAAATTAAAATGATAACGTCCCTGTGGTTCCTCTTCTATCAATTCTGGATAACTGAGTTTTTCTGCACATCCTCTCTCTGTCTTGTGTAGTACTATTTTCTTGGGTGGCTGATCTTTCAAAACTAAAATGCAATGTTTTTTTTTTCTTTTCTTTTTTGTGGACCTCCTATTGGTTTGTAAGGTAAACATGAAAGCTTTAAGAATTTAGATATTTGAGTTGCTTTAATTAGTCCTAAAATCCAACGGGAGATTATTACAAGAGACGGAGCAATAATTACTTAACTTGTGAACAAAACATGGACTAAAACTGGGACTAAATCTGGTGGCTGAATTAGGGGTAAAACTAATTAAAAGAACTTTGGGTATAGAGAAAAAAAACCATTTGATGTCAATTTTATGTGATCGTACACCCTGTCTCCACCTCGATAATTTAAGCAAGCTGCTGTATATTTTATTCATATTTACTTAAGTAATTGATTGCTTAAAATCCTCATTAATTTACAAAGTAAATTATCCTAGTCCAGATAAGATAAGATAAAAACGACATACCTTGTAATAACTGCTCAGAAATCCCGGTCTTATTTAATATCTGGCACAGGTCCTTCAGCTTTGCTGCTGTCAGGTGGGCTGGTGCAAAAATACAGACTGGATATGAACCTGGCATGTCCTCTGTGTTAGCATTAAGGTTGTGTTAGAAGCCTGCATTTCATTATCATCATGGTATTTTTAGATATGAATAAGTTGAATGGAGTTGAGTGTTAATGTTTGTCATTTTTCATTATGAAAAATTGATGAAATGGTGTGAGAGCATGTGAAAACATTGAGATGTGTGAGTCTCACGCCTAATGGGGGAGAGTTGACAGAACCTATGCTGGTCAATTTGGGACTACAGGCATCTGGAGAAGAGTTACAGACAAGCTAAAGATATCCCTTATAAAACCCAAAACAAATAAGGGTGTGTACAGTAGTAGGTGTTCGAAATGTTCCCACTTTCCTTGATGGGTCCTTGGCTGCTTCTTGGCTGGTCCTCTACAACTCCCTTTTCATCAATCTCTGTAATAAAATATTCTTTCTGTCATGATTTGTCGACAATAAGATCTAAAGAGAAGCATCAACTCCTGGTCAGACCCTGTAATTCAGAGAAAGGATGGAGTCAGAGTAAAAATTATGCCTGCCCATGAGAAGGCCAGTGGCGGGAAGTTGGAGGGGATTTTGTTGGGAGCTGCAGGGAAATTGGCTGGAATTGGGCTGGCATTTTACTGGGAAGGACCATTTTTAAAGGCTGCTACTGTAGTTCTGCATCTTTCACACAGTGTAAACATGATGAAAAGTATCTTAGTTCAGCTTAAATCCCAAGATGTTATGCCAGCATCCGAGAGTAAAAGGGGTTGAAGTCAAATGTGTAATTCAAAATGTGTAAATGATGAAGAGGTTGCAATACTGTTAAGAGGCATTGCATTTAATGTTTGAACATCTTCTGAGAATGCCCTTAGTTGCATTGTTCCAGTTGTTTAAGCTGCAAAACTCTTGAGACACCTAATTATATGTTCTGCCTCAACAGACTGAATATCTGTCAATAAAGAAAAAAAAAACACCGCACTCACCACTGGTACAAACTGATAAAAGTTTTAACACCTGCTGTCTCGCCAATAAGTAGTTACTGCTCTACACACCTTTATTGCAGATATGTTGCGTGAGAATGAGATCTGCTCTATTTCTATAGAGCTTATATTCTTATTTTATGAGCATCTTTCATCTGACAAAATTAACCACAGGGCACAACCATCTCTGATCGATATCACAGGTAAAACAGACTCACTCGCTGTCCTGTCAATTTCTGATCATTGCAACACTGAGTTGTGACAGAATATCTGTTCAATGAAAAAGCATTGGATCATCAGGGAGTTAATTTAAATGCTATCTCAAGATTTTCCCTGACATGTGTTCTGAATTCCTCTAGAGGGGGTAGTGTTGTTGGACATTGAGACAGACATAACTGAGGACAGCTAAACAGGTTACAGTAGCAGCCATTCAAAATGGCCCTTCCCAGTCAATCGCCTGACAAATGGGAGCAAATTTCCCTCCAACTCCCAGCAACATCCCCTCCAACTTCTAGCCACTGGAGTGACCCCTTCTTGCATATTTTTTTTACTCTGACTCCACCCTTTCACTGAATTACAGGGTCTGACCAGGAGATGACACTTCTCTTTAGATCTTAATGTCCACAAATCATGATAGAAAGAATATCTTATTACAGAGATTCATGTTTAAAAAGGAATTGTAGGAGCCAGCCAAGGACCAGCCAAAGACTAGCCAGGATACAGCCATTGACCAGCCAAGGACCAGCCAA
>NW_015150727.1:748925-755945 GCF_000732505.1 Cyprinodon variegatus
GAGCTGGAGGGATTGTTCGGAGGTGCATTCAGAACAGTCGGAACCTGAGATCTTCCACTGAAGATGTGAGAGCACGAGGAATCGCTGGAAAGGTTTTCCATAACAAGACGTGAGCTGGGAAACACAGGAGACTAGGGTTAGTGCAGGAAAAAGGCAATCTGTAACAGACAGAAGCCTCTAAGCGTACCAACAAGGTTAACACTCTGGCGTCCATTGATATTACTGCTGGATTCTTTTTTATTTGAACAATATAGCAGGACAAATCTTTTTATATATATATATATATATTCTGATATATATCGTTTGCCTAAGAGTGCACAGCACATCTGATGTTGCTCACACAACAGTGGTCCTCTGTGTACTCAGGGGGCTTGTATGTATGCCCAGACACATGGAAAATTAAAGGAGAACACTACAGGGGAGTCTTGCTGTGGCTTGAGGGGAAAGATGTCAGGTCACAGGACAACAACCTTTCAGGAAATAATGAACTGTTTGCTGTTTAAAAAATGGTGATACATCTTAATGTTATGTTATTTCCACTACCAGCCTAGAAATAAATTCAAGTTTAACCATTTGCTGCAGAAGTGAGGAATAGCATAGGTTAAGACTTGTTTCTGAGGATGTTTTAGTATGGACATACAAATGTATTTTGTGCAGTCATATATTTTAGAAAATTATTTATGAAAACACCTTTCTCTGACTGTATCGGGAATCATTTGCAGTCTCTAAGCTGATGGGCACATACAGGAGCATGAAGAGATGGCTGTTGAGGGAATGAACTGACTAGCAGTGGTGAAATATAGATGTCAAGACCCATTTTTTATGCAAGGAAAGTAATGCTTGGAAGGCTAATGTTAGCCTGCCTTGCTATCACTACACACACCATAACTCCACCACAAGGGGTGATTCTAACCAGCCAGATTAGAAAAAGCCACTAACACAGTCTATTAGTCTGGAAAGGAGCTAGTAGAATCCAATATCAAAGGTAGGATAAACATAAACAGCAGAAATTCAATTCAATTATATACTGACAAATGGGATATATTATTTAAATGCTTGTTATTCATCATCACCTATGAACTGAAGTCTAAATCTTTGTTTGCTTTGCTTTAGAAATACCTATTTCTGATTATATAGGAGTCGGTGTGTGGAGATCTTTTAAAGAGGAGGAGACGCCCCTTAACACTTGTCTTGTCTCAAAAGTGGGGTAAGCCATCTTGTATGGTGTGGCTTGTTGGAGCAGTAGCTAAGTTCAGCTAAGGACTCAGTGCAGCATATAACCCAGTGCAGGTGGTAGACTGCATCCCATGTAAGTAGCACCAACAGCAATTCTTCCTGCTGAAGAAGGGACGGCCTTCTAGTCTGATAAAGCAGTCTAAATGTGAGATCAAATGTGTAATTTAGTCTGGCCCTGATGAATGAGACATCGGAAGATTGTTGATGAGAACAACCCGTTGTTTTTCAAACCATGTCAGTGCCCATTGGCCAATGCCCTGACCAATAAGTGTAACTGACTGTGACGTAGTAAGTGCAACAGAAATCTGGTGGTGGTGGGGGGGTAAAGAAAAGCCGTGGCCGTTTCTCAATTCACTCATTTTTGCCTATGAGTTTGGTCTAGGCTCGATCAATTCCCCAGGCCCTAGAACTAGCGGGCCAATCACAACGCGGAGAGATGTTTTGATTTTCTGAAAACAAAGTGGGTGGGGTTTTGAGGGCAGGGCGACAAAGCTGCACGACACTGGAGAAAGCACAACAAGGAATATGGCAACAACTATTGAACAGTTCTCATTTGACTCAGTTTTTGAATCAGTTTTGGAAGGATTAGACTTGGGGTTTTCGTTGAAACGTGAGCAGGAAGAGGCTCTACACATATTCAGTTTACCGACAGGCTGTTTTTCGCAATATTGATTGACAGCTGTCACTCTATGCTTGTAGCAACAGTGGAAAGGAAAAACTCCTTTTTAACAGGAAGAAACGTCCAGCAGAACAAGGTTCAGTGTGAGCGGCCATCTGCTGAGGCCGACTGAGGGTTATGGAGACAGAAGCAGAGATACAAAAAGCAGCTGTAAAAGGCGGCCCCATCCAGGAAACACACAGCCAGGCAGACGAGCACCGAGCCAGCTCCCATGTCAGAGGATGAAGAGAGCACATCCAGCCAGTCACATTCAGAGAAACAGGACTACACTGGAAAACAGGCTGATCTCTAATATCTATGAACAAAGGTGTTGATCGGAGCAGCACAGCTGATATTTCTTTCCAGGATGGAGTCACAGCCAAATAGGAACAGACTAGGCGAAGCTACTATGAGAAAGAGCAGAGAGGGCATACTGTTAGAGATTGAAATTATTATGATCCTTTTGATTTTTGGTCAGAGGTTAGTAAATAAAATACATAAAGTCTCTGCATTTGTTAGCTCTGGGGAGATACTGTACAGGCTCTACTTTATTTGTTGGACTCCTTGCTGCAAGTACAAAGAATGATGATCTCAACAAGGCAGGTAACTGTGGTTTTTCTTTTAGTAAGGTGATTATTGGAGTTTCTCCTAACCCTAAACACCTACTGACCACAGGAGAAAGGGACCAGGCTCCTGCTACCCTTCACAGATTGATCGATGAATGGTTTAATGTAATCTGCTTTGCATCGTTTGGGATGTTAATTGTTAAAACCTTACTTTTGTAAGTTTAATACAAGACATTTCAGACTGGTTTTAGAAAGTGGATATCTGCAGAACACAGGCCAGTACCACTGATGTGAAACAACACACTCGTATGTAACTAACCATGAAATTGAAAATGGTGCTTATTGGTGAAAATAAATAAGCTGGTAAATGCTTGCATTAATAACCTCATAATGTTAAAGTCACATGATTAAAGCAAGAATGGATTCTACCTTTTTCTGCAGTTTTTATTTAATTGATGCTGAGAATTAGCCCGAATACCTGAGATAGAAAGCCCACCGTTTAGAAGTTTTTTTTTTTTTTTTTTATTGTGTCATAACAAAAAAAGAAAAAAAGCGGTTAAGCAGCTGGAGAAGAAGTAAATGTCTAGTTTTATTTTCAGTGATTCAGTTACGGTGTCACGATCAGTCTTTAACAAAAGTTGAATTTTCTTACATTAAATACAAGAAAATTGGTAAATATGAGCGTCTTTGAGTCACTGAGGTCTGATTTACTCATAAAAGGGTATTAAAGATATTGTGAAGGATTTTTTTAAAAGANGTTTGCTTTGCTTTAGAAATACCTATTTCTGATTATATAGGAGTCAGTGTGTGGAGATCTTTTAAAGAGGAGGAGACGCCCCTTAACACTTGACTTTTCTCAAAAGTGGGGTAAGCCATCTTGTATGGTTTGGCTTGTTGGAGCAGTAGCTAAGTTCAGCTAAGGACTCAGTGCAGCATATAACCCAGTGCAGGTGGTAGACTGCATCCCATGTAAGTAGCACCATTAGCGTGGGGGGTGGGTAAAGAAAGGCCGTGGCCGTTTCTCAATTCACTCATTTTTGCCTACGAGTTTGTTCTAGCCTCCATCAATTCCCCAGGCCCTACAACTAGCGGGCCAATCACAACGCAGAGAGATGTTTTGATTTTCTGGAAACAAAGTGGGTGGGGTTTTGAGGGCAGGGTGACAAAGCTGCACGACACTGGAGAAAGCACAACAAGGACGATGGCAACAAATATTGAACAGTTCTCATTTGACTCAGTTTTTGAATCAGTTTTGGAAGGATTAGACTTGGGGTTTTCGTTGACACGTGAGCAGGAAGAGGCTTTACACACATTCAGTTTTAAAAAGGACGTATTCGCTGCTTTACCGACAGGCTGTTTTTCGCAATATTGATTGACAGCTGTCACACTATGCTTGTAGCGACAATGGAAAGGAAAAACTCCTTTTTAACAGGAAGAAACGTCCAGCAGAACAAGGTTCAGTGTGAGCGGCCATCTGCTGAGGCCGACTGAGGTTTATGGAGACAGAAGCAGAGATACAAAAAGCAGCTGTAAAAGGCGGCCCCATCCAGGAAACACACAGCCAGGCAGACGAGCACCGAGCCAGTTCCCATGTCAGAGGATGAAGAGAGCACATCCAGCCAGTCACATTCAGAGAAACAGGACTACACTGGAAAACAGGCTGATCTCTAATATCTATGAACAAAAGTGTTGATCGGAGCAGCACAGCTGATATTTCTTTCCAGGATGGAGTCACAGCCAAACAGGAACAGAATAGGCGAAGCTACTATGAGAAAAAGCAGAGAGGGCATACTTTTAGAGATTGAAATTATTATGATCCTTTTGATTTTTGGTCAGAGGTTAGTAAATAAAATACATAAAGTCTCTGCATTTGTTAGCTCTGGGGAGATACTGTACAGGCTCTACTTTATTTGTTGGACTCCTTGCTGCAAGTACAAAGAATGATGATCTCAACAAGGCAGGTAACTGTGGTTTTTCTTTTAGTAAGGTGATTATTGGAGTTTCTCCTAACCCTAAACACCTACTGACCACAGGAGAAAGGGACCAGGCTCCTGCTACCCTTCACAGATTGATCGATGAATGGTTTAATGTAATCTGCTTTGCATCGTTTGGGATGTTAATTGTTAAAACCTTACTTTTGTAAGTTTAATACAAGACATTTCAGACTGGTTTTAGAAAGTGGATATCTGCAGAACACAGGCCAGTACCACTGATGTGAAACAACACACTCGTATGTAACTAACCATGAAATTGAAAATGGTGCTTATTGGTGAAAATAAATAAGCTGGTAAATGCTTGCATTAATAACCTCATAATGTTAAAGTCACATGATTAAAGCAAGAATGGATTCTACCTTTTTCTGCAGTTTTTATTTAATTGATGCTGAGAATTAGCCCGAATACCTGAGATAGAAAGCCCACCGTTTAGAAGTTTTTTTTTTTTTTTTTTATTGTGTCATAACAAAAAAAGAAAAAAAGCGGTTAAGCAGCTGGAGAAGAAGTAAATGTCTAGTTTTATTTTCAGTGATTCAGTTACGGTGTCACGATCAGTCTTTAACAAAAGTTGAATTTTCTTACATTAAATACAAGAAAATTGGTAAATATGAGCGTCTTTGAGTCACTGAGGTCTGATTTACTCATAAAAGGGTATTAAAGATATTGTGAAGGATTTTTTTAAAAGACCCACCCTCTCCACTTTGAAAAAATAATGCGCGTGTGAGAGCATGCACAAGCCCATTTCTTCTATTGCAAGCTGTATTTAAAAGTTGCTGTATTTAAAAGTTGCTGTATTTAAAAGTTGCTGTATTTAAAAGTTGCTGTTCTCATAGCTCATATAGCATACTCAATCACTATATAGAGTGGGGAATATATAGGGGACTTTATAGCGAACTCAGTTAACTTACTGTTCGGACAGATGATCACTGTTTTTTGCTCCATTGGTCACGTAACTCCTCCTTCCCTGTGCGATCTTAATTAGTTTCCGCTGTTGAGTAGCAGTAGCCTATGGCAACACAGGGCCGCTGTGACAGCAAATCCCATGTTTTGCGAGGAGAGCTTTCAGCACAAAGCATTCTGGGATATATGTACCTCTTTTGAGGTCTTTCTTTTATTCTCATACAGAAAGGTGAGCTTTAATGACTGTCTGAAACCATAGCTAACCACATATATACACCTGAAAGTGCACACATGCGGAAAAAGATAGCTAACGGGGCAAGCACATAGGATGGCCTTACGTAAACCTATCACCAGAGCGATTGTGTATTAGGAGGACCACTTAATTAGATGATCCAACTGGAAATGCAAGATCATCCTTTATATCTTTAATATATTATGGTTAGGAAAGAAATCAGTTTTCTAATCTATTCATATGGATAAGGTTAAATGTACAACCTTCCAAAGTTATTTCGGATGTTTGTGTGTTTTTCAGTAAAAGTTGAATATAACGGATAGGAAGCATGAGTCTCAGTATTTAGGCGTGGATTTTTCTCTTTTTTTCATTAATTGAGAGACAGGCTTGAAAAGTTCTGTCTAGGCAACTAGCATGACGTTTCCTAGAAGATTTTTCACCTCTCATCCAAGATGTTTTTCAGTTCTAACTATCGGTGGGGAGCACTGAGATTAATATACTGTAAGTGGAACAAATAATTATGGGTGGAAAAAAACTAAAGGTGGCTCTGATCTCTCCCACTGGATTGGCCGTGGAGGTCACCTGGGGGTTTTAATGGTCGTAAGGGGGTTCTGATGGCTCGTTATTCCCCTGGTCAGGGTGGTTTCAGCCACATGCCTCAATGAAGTGTGATTCAGGTGAGGGCGGGTGAGAGGTGAATCTTCAGAATATTGTTCTTAAAAGTGATTTGTAAGTAGGTGAAAGGTAATGTCTAAGACCACCCCGTCTGTTGAGAGATATTTTATCCAGGTTAACAAAGACGGCTTCCTTAACCCCTCGCTCAAGCCATCTTCCTTCCTTGGCCAAAATATGGACAAACCAGTGTCCTTTAGCCTTTAGCTGAGAGCAGTCCTGAGGAGTCCCCCACCCGCGTGTTCAGCTCTGCGCCTGTGTAGCGCTTTCCTTTGTCACTCTAATTTAAAGGTCTGTGCACTCTTCACTACACTCAACGGCATAAAGCACATTGAGGACATAGGGACCCCCATTTCATCATTCTGCTTCATTCTCTCTCTATTCTCCCAATCTGCAGAATATGTTAGTTCTATCTCTAATGTTATGCTCTCTCTGCATTTTCTCATATTAGCTTTGCCTCATCTGTTCCTTTTTCCTGTGACTCCATCCTGGAGAGAAATATCAGCTCTGCTGCTTCCATCAACACCTTTGTTTATAGATATTAGAGATCAGCCTGTTTTCCAGTGTAGTCCTGTTTCTCTGACTGTGACTGGCTGGATGTGCTCTCTTCATCCTCTGACATGGGAGCTGGCTCGGAGCTCATCTGCCTGGCTGTGTGTTTCCTGGACGGGGCCGCCTTTTGTATTTCTGCTTCTGTCTCCTTGAACCGCAGTTGGCCTCAGCAGATGGCCGCTCACAAAGAGTTTTTCCTCTCCACTGTCA
>NW_015150727.1:756671-759735 GCF_000732505.1 Cyprinodon variegatus
CTGCTGTTTGTTGATCAACACCATGTCTGGTTGGTTAGCCATCAGCAGTTTGTCAGTCTGGATCTTGAAGTTCCATAGGATCTTAGCTTGGTCATTCTCAACTACCTTAGGAGGTGTCTTCCATTTTGACCTTGGGACTTCCAGCCCATTCTCATGGCAGGTGTTCCTGTACACCAGGCATCCCCAAACTTGGTCCTCGAGGGCCGCTGTCCTCCAGGTTTTAGAGGTTTCCCTGCTTTAGCACAGCTGATTATCATGATTGCAATAGAGCTGAAGCCTGGTAATCAGCTTTCAATTAAAATCAGCTGTGCTGGAACAAGGAAACCTCTAAAACCTGCACGACAGCGGCCCTCGAGGACCGAGTTTGGGGATGCCTGCTGTACACTATGACAGCTACCTGGTTATGGCGTTCCATGTATGCATTTCCTGCCTGCATTTTACACCCTGCTGTTATGTGCTGTATTGTTTCAGAGGCATCTTTGCACAGTCTCCACTGGGCATCCTGCCTGGTGTGGTAGACCCCAGCCTCTATTGATCTTGTACTGAGTGCCTGTTCTTGTGCTGATGATTAGTGCCTCTGTGCTGTCCTTCAGTCCAGCCTTTTCCAGCCACTGGTAGGATTGCTGCGGCTTTTCCCTCCATGATGGTTCTCCTTCATCTTTCTTTTCATCACTTTCGGTTTTCTCCTGCCTGAGGTATTCGCCAAGTCATTTATCTTTGGGGGCCATCTTTCTGATGTACTCCTGGATCTTAGTTGTTTCATCCTGGACAGTGACACTCACTAGCCCTCGGCCTCCCTGGTTACACTTGGTGTACAGTCTCAGGGTGCTGGATTTGGGGTGAAAGCCATCTGATGACTGGCAGGGCATATGTATTGATGGCCTGGCTCTTGTTTTTCCCATTCAGCTGACTTTTCAGGACCTGCCTTAGATATTTGGCTGAGGCGGTCTTTCTTGCTATCTCCTCGTGGTTTCCAAGGAAACCACGAGGAGATAGCACCCCAAGGTATGTGTAGCTGTCCTGAACATCTGTAATGTGTAGCCGTCCTGAACATCTGTTATGTGTAGCCGTCCTGAACATCTGTTATGTGTAGCTGTCCTGAACATCTGTAATGTGGCCTTCTGGTAGTTCAACCCCCTCGGTTCTGATCATCTTCCCTCTCTTTGAGACCATGCAACTGCACTTGTCCAGTCAAAATGACATCCCAATGTCGTTGCTGTAGATCCTGCTAGTGTGGATCAGTGAGTCGATGTCTCGCTCACTCCTGGCACACAGCTTGATGTCATCCAGGTAGAGGGGGTGACTGATGATTGTTCCACTTCAGAATTGGTATCCATAGCCAGTCTTTGTAATGATCTGGCTGAGGGGGTTCAGGCCTATGCAGAACAGCAGTGGGGATAGTGCATCGCCTTGGTATATGCCGCACTTGATGGTGACTTGTGCAGTTGGCTTTGCGTTGGCTGCCAGACTTGTTTTCCACAGCTTTATTGAGTTCTTGATGAATGCTATTAGTGTCCTGTTGATCTTGTACATTTCCAAGCATTCCAGTATCCATGTATGTGGCATTGAGTCATAGGCTTTCTTATAGTCAATCCAGGCAGTGCACAGATTTGTCTGCCTGGTCTTACAGTCTCGAGTGACTGCTCTATCCACCAGTAGCTGGTGCTTGGCTCCTCTGGTGTTACTGCCTATTCCCTTCTGGGAAGAGTGCAAGTATTAAGAGTAAGAGCCATGTGCCTACTCATCTTAGCAGCTATGATGCCTGACAGGAGCTTCCATATGGTACAGAGGCAAGTTATTGGCTGGTAGTTGGATGGGATTGTTCCCTTCTGGGGATCCTTCATGATCAGAATTGTCCATCCTTGTGTTAACCATTCTGGGTGGGTCCTCTCCATCAGCAGTTGGTTCATTTGTGCTGCCAGGCGTGCATGAAGTGCAGTTAGTTTTTTTATGTCAGGGCCTGGTGCTGTCCAGCTCTTCATACCTGCCGCTCTTTCTTGGACGTCTGCCGTTGTAACGGTTACTGGTTCTTGTTGTGGGAGATTGCTGTGATCTGTTCTTAGATATTCCAGCCACTGAGCATTGGTGTTGTGGGATGCCCTCTTCTCCCATATGTTCCTCCAGTACTGTTCAGTCTCAGCCCTGGGTGGATCTGATCTTGCCCAGATAGCAGGCGACACAGCGCCAGATCCGTTTTCAGACCGGCAGATCCGCATAACACATCTGTTTTACTGCCTGCCCCCAAATCAGAGAGAGCGAATCACAGTCAATTAACAGATGGTTTGGAGCCGGGGATACGGACTGAGGCGCAACCAGAGAAAGGCGATAGAGACAGTACTGCGGCTGGTGATTTTGAAATTAAAATCATATCCAAAGCTGATTCCTCATTAAGGTAAGCCAAAGTTGTTGAAAAAGGTATGTAAGAAAATATATTTTCTTTAGTTTTGTAAAATATAAGTGCCGTTGACAGCTTTGAGGATCAAAAGTTAAGCTAATCTTTAATTGTGTTCATTAAAATCCATCGAGAGTTTGTGTGCTTTGTCTGTAATAAAAAAAAAGAAAATAAATAGCCATAGTAAAAAACATTTCACGTTCAGACTCACAAAATTAACAGATTTTATCACTTAAACGTTTAGCATTTATGGGGTTTTGGCTAGGTGACTGTAAAGCCTATTTTAAAGCTATTATGACAAACCCGTTTTTAAATCAGTTAGTGACTACAACTCTATTAGCATATAGATCAAAAAGCGTTAAGAGATTAAATGTAAGATAAAACAGCGTCGATACAACGCAAATTTACCAAAATAGTGCAACTACATCTCCCATCATGCACCGGACAAGATGGCGCTAACAGTTGACTACGTCGGCTAAAAAAAAACTGTTCACTGTCCAATACGGGTGGGAGAGTTTACATGGTAGGGGTTTGTTACACCTGCGAGATCCGTTGCGCAGATTTGGTCCAGATGTCATGATGAATCTGGGCTGGATCCGGGCCAAATACATTTTGTTATCTGGGTGTATTATTACCCTGCCACTGTGAGTACTAGGGGTGTAAATCACATCC
>NW_015150727.1:761048-766227 GCF_000732505.1 Cyprinodon variegatus
GCCTTAGGAATCGACAGCTTGTTGTGCTTAGGTAACCTCTTCCCTACACCTTTCTGTAGGTCAGAGAGCTGACCTAAAGCTCTCTTCGTGTTGCCTTGATCATGGCCTCCAGCCTTCTCCTCCATGGGGGGTAATGCTCTTTGTGGCCTGTGGTGTTTATCTTATAGACAAGCATCTCTAGGATTACTAGTTGTGGCGTAGATCAGCTCATTGGTCTCAGTTATGTCTTTAGTAGGGATAGTATGTAGTGCTGCATTTACATCTTCTAGAAGACTTTCAGAGGGTACTCTGTCACTCAGCCTTGGCAGTCTTGGTCGTCTTACTAGGGGGTCCAGCTTGGCTACGATCTGCAGTCGTAAGTCAGCCACCCTTACGTTTAGTGGGCTTGTTGTTGTTATTGGGGCTTGGGATGTCTGAGTGTTGGGATGATGATGAAATCTCCCTGTTCACCTGTTGTCCTGACTCCCCCTTGCCGCAGCAGTTCAGTTGTACCTCATCAATTTCTAGTTGTGATAAGAGCTGCCGTTTGCGGATGTTAGAACACTAAGTTAGGAGTTGCTTCTTTGTTAGTGTCGATGATGGATTTTGAAGCATCAACATATCCCATAATCTCTGCATGTAACCTCTCTCACTGTGGTTGCTTGTATAGTAGCATTTCATCAGGTCCAAGTTTTCTGCTCTAGTCCATCTATGTCTTGTTCCAGTAGCCCGTTTCTCATGAAGTTGCCCTGGAGTGTGTTTGTCACACCTTCAGCGGTGAAACACATCCAAACCAATCAGAGGAACAGACTGGATATAGAGAACAGCCTGATATCAGCTGTTTTTCACACTGCTCTATCTGAGCTCATCAAAGCAGCCCAGGGGTCTGGATGAAAACAAAGTAAACTTAATTAAGTTAGTCTGACTTTAATCTTTGTTCCCAATTCATTGGCTTTAAATATGATTATAAGAAAATAACTCAGAGGAGCTCTGGTTTACAAATACAGGTGTATATTTAATTTTGTATTTATTTTCTTTACTAACTTAAATGCAATGTATTTGTTTTTTTTTAGATGGAAAGCAAAAAAGCCTAATAATAAAATGCTCAAATTAAAAGATTAAGTAAAATAGTTTTTATTTTAAAAATAGTTATTGTACGTTGCACGTTTGGACAGTCATCAATACTTCTGACTGAGAAGAACTCATGTTAAGACAAAATTCGCAAAGCAGTACACAAGTCAAAAAGGTTGGCAAACACTACTTTAGAGAAATAATCCCATGTGGCACTGATGGTGTTTGTCGCAGCAGTAATAGAAATTAAAACAATATGCAGAAACCTCTCTTTGACAAATAGGAATTCTGAAACTTATTGGATTGGAGGTAGAAAGATATCAAAGAGAACTGCAATAAATAGCTTAAGTGCCAAGTACTAATACAAAAAAGATCACTTCCACTTTCACATTTAAATGAGTTGTTGTTAGTTTTTTTATTTAAAGATCTTCTTGGAAGTGTTGAAGATCATGGAAGTGCTAATCTGCATTAGGACCTAATCAACTAACACATAATGGTGTTTCTAATTTTACATTAGACCTTTCTGATAATGAAAGAACTCTCTATAAACTTCTTGCAAAGAAGTTGTTTTATGTATTTACAGGTTAATAAATGTAGTTAGGCTGTTTTTGGTGTAAATTCTGATAATTTGTTCTAAGTGATGCTTTGTGTTCCTCTGCAGCCTTTTTCAAAGCCACTTTCAAAGACCCGTCAACCCTTGACAGGATTAAGCCAGAATAATGCAAGCAGAAAATGACAGAAATAAGTTTTGTGACATGACATGAATGTGAAAAATTTAGCTATTTCTTTCTCAGCAATTACTTTTTGTCCACTGAGTTGGACTAAAATTGTCCTGAGGATTATCTACATCCCAGGCATAAATTGCTGCAAAATATTACATATTATTCCAAATAGTTGCTTAAAAGACTTTCGAACTAAAAAAAAGCAATACAAATGTTTAGAAAACAATTTTTTTTTTAAATCTGGTTTTAAAAATCACTGGCTTAAAGGAAAAGAAAAGTAAAGCAGCTAAAAGGAAAGCAGCCAACTTTCTTTGCAGTTTTTAGCTTATGCTATGGCCATAATGAATGTATTGATGCTCAGTTCCAATTCTCCACCAGAAGAATGTAGACATTGCACAGCAGCACCATATTTAAAAGAAGGGATGATAAATACGACCGTCACTACAGGTCTTCAATAAAGCTTTGTTGGAAAAAAAATAAAAACCGAATAGTGGATGCCTCTATGTTTGTCATGATGGGTCTCTAAGTTTAAACCCACATGCAGAACACCACAGGAAACGGAGTAAAAGTTTAACAGTTTATTATTGAGAAGTACACAAGAATATTAATTTGCAGGTTCTGTTACTGGTCGGGGACTGGAATCACTGAGTAATCTGCAGAGATGAATAGTTTGGTTAGCCAGGCAGCGGTGATGACTTGTCGGGGGTTTGATTCTGCTTTGTACCTTGATGAGGTTCAGACTGATCCATGGAGTGAGGGAACCGGTTGGGTCCAGAGACTGTGGATTCAGCAGAGAGCTCAGCAGCAGCAGCGTCTAGCTTCAGGCTAATGAGGTTCAGACCTTGAGTTGATGTCCTAGCAATCCCTTGAGAGCTGGCTGGGGAATCCAGACTGATTGCCTTCAGGTTTGGCTTCCTAGGGCAGGCAGGCAGGTTTCCAAGCAAAGCTCCTCCAGAGCTACAGACTTCAGTCAGACTTTCCTGTGAGCAGAGAAGACAGAGGCTGGTTAGAATCTAGTTACTCTCTAGAGCAGACAGAGATTCTCAAGTTAACAGAGGCTCAGGTTCCGCTAACAAAAACTGGTCAACACTCCGGCGCCGAAGACAGGTCTCGCTGCTGCTTATGTAGGAGGTCTCCTGATGGGCTGATGATCCTCAGGTGTGCTGGAGGCTCCAGCCCAGGAGACCCACAGCGCTCTCTGCTGGAGACAGGAGGCAGATCTCCAGATCCCAACAATGTTGTTATTAAAGCATTGAGTGATGGAAGCTAACGCTATTATGACCACAATGTTAAAGAAGAAGTAAGGTAAGGAAAAAGCAGCACAAGCTTTGAAAGCGATCTGCAATATATGTATGATCTGGTGAACTGTAAAGTGCCTTGAGATGACATGTGTTGTGAATTGACGGTATAGAAATACACTGAATTGAATTAAATAATACCTCTAGACCAGGGGTCCCGGATTAACTGACCACGGTCCAGATCCGGACCCACCTACTGGCTAATCCAGACCAGACCTGATTTAAAGCATTTCTAAATTACTGCATGTTGTGCGATGACAGTATCTAAACCACACTTGTGCCACTTCTCTTATTAATATGGTAGAGCCGTCCGGAGCATCTGGGACCAGATTAAACGTGATGCAAATAAGCCAATGAGCTGCGTTAGTTTGGGTCACTGCAGTGAACCACGACACAGCAGGCAAACCTGTGGCAAGCCGGGCGATGGGAAAGAAGGAGAAGACGAGAAAGTGTGGACTGCTGTTAGAACTGCTGTGAACTAGTGAAAGAAAAGTAAAATGGCGTACTCAAAGATGACCCTGCACATTTAGAGTATGTTTGGCTCAACCTACTGTTGTGAAGCAGGATTCTCCTCCATGACCATAATCTCTTTTTAAAATAACAGAAGATAATTAAAAATGACCTTTACTGGTTGATGATTTTCTTTATTCGGACCCTGCTGATTTTTAATTGGTTACCCCTGTTTTAGAACAAGTTAGTCCTCCCACTCGATTAGGTATAATCAAACTTTAACATATTTAGCTTGACCATTTTTGACCAATCTTTTAGTAGATATAGGACAACAAAAACACACCATTAAAGAAAAAATTGTTCCTTATGTTGCTGCAACAACTCTGAAACAAAATAGATATTCTGTCCTCACTGTTAAAGGTCATGATGCAATGATTTTCCTAGATGGATGTGAGGCAGGGAAGAAAGTCTCTACTTAAAACTAACATATCACAGTTTATCTGAAGTATATGAAAGCCTTTTAGCTTGATTTGGCATAGTGGATTCTTTTACCCCTCCTTTGATTCATTACAAATGTTTTCCTGGCATCTGTCCTTTGATCCACCTGCTCGTCCAGCAGATGGATCAACTTAGGGCCGGATGAACCTCCTAATGCTGTGTTAGGTCTGGCTGTTCTGTGTCTCTCTCCAGGGCAATTTAAAACACAATTTTTGGAATGAGCCACAGAAAATTGAAGGGGAAAAAAACCTTCTGCCAGTATGCTGTGGCTGCCCCAGCAAAGAGGGTGACAGATTTCTGTTCAAACACACTCTGCAAATAACGTGTGAACTGACTGATGGTAATTAAAGTTTATTGTAAGACTGCGGATGAGAGTCATGTGTGCTGCTTAAGCTCGGGAAACATCAATGAAAAATCTGCTGGGAGATCTAAACCATGCTGCGTCGCATGACAGCCTAAAATATCACTGAATTTTTATTCATCTAAAGAAAGACTGGCAGAAAATTCTGAATTCATAATTTGAAAGACTCTTAGCTGGATACAGCTGTGTTTGTAGACTGTGATATGTGATGAAGGGAAAATTACTGGACAAAAACTGGGTGGGGGGATTAATAGACAAACTACTGGATAAAGCTATTATTATTTCATATCTTTAAGGGTTGTATCTACTTTTGCAATTAAAAAATTAATCACAGGATGTTTTCAAAAAGGTATAGTTTTCTTCTGCAAAAAATTAGACATATCTTATCCAAGGGTGCTACTGGGAAAGTCAATGTCCATGCTTTTGTTACTTCAGGGCTGGGCTATTGTAATTCTGTAGTTTCAGGAAGTCCACAAACTGTAGTTAGCAGCCTTCAACTCATCCAAACGCTAAAGCATCAGTGCTGAAGAAAATTAAAAAGAGAGATCATATGTCTGTCTTTTCTTCTTCTTCTCTTAATTGGCTTCCTGCTCAATCCTGAAAAGAATTTAAAAGCTTATTGTTACAGTTGTTATCAGGTAATCCTGAGCTATCTCTATAGTTATACTGTTGGAGGCTTAGACTACTGGAATTGTTGGACATAGGAACCATTTTTTTCATCATTTTGCTTAAAGGAAAAGTCTGGTCAGCAAGGAATAATAAATGGATCATTATTTATAACTAAAACTAATACATTCGGA
>NW_015150727.1:767171-770763 GCF_000732505.1 Cyprinodon variegatus
GTAGTGTTCTTTGACAAACGTGGATGTCTACAGTAAAGCACATTCATATTAAAATTATTCTTTATTAAAAACCCTTATCATTTATTGAACAGTATGTGATAATTTCATATTTTAGGTACTTGCAGTAGTTTGAATTCTGAATATGACCGGATTGTACAAGAAAATATTGTTCATAATAAACCTATATTAGTGGTGGTGGTACCTACAAATAAGCTAATTTCAGATTATTTTGTTCCTTTGATCATTTCCATAGAAGGACAGGTTGGTCAGCTGAAATGAAGGCACCAGAGAAAACTTTTCCTTTTACTGCAAGCAGAATGCAGTAATACCCCATGGCTAAGGACATCCGCTGCAAATGCTCTCCTGTCCACAGCATGATCACAGAAGCGAGAACAATATTTGCTTACAGGTGTAGTCACCTCGATGGGAATGGACAACCTGGCAGACACCGGCAGCCATAAATTGCTCGAAACGTTTCAAGCGATGGTAAGATTAACCCTGCGCGCTGACACATCTCTATCAATGCAAGTCATTTGAAACGAGGGGGCAGCTCAGTGTTTGCCTCGTGTCTATCATGCAGCGCTGGTGACAATAATCAATCTGACATGCCATCTGCTTTTGCTCCACAACCATCTGCATTTCCAATCACTGCCAGGCACATTCTTTTCTTTTCCTCCACTTCTCTGCCTACAATACCTCTGACTTCCCCTGTCTACCCCTTTGTTGCTATCTCAGATTTCCCTTTAGCACTCTACCTCTCAATGCTGTGTTTCTATTATCAAATATGCCACTAATTAATGGAATTGTACAGGGAGAATAGAAAGCAGATGGCTTCATTGCACAAACAAATATAATCACATCCAAAACAGCAACACTTTCAGTAACGATCAGTGCATATTAAGCCAGCTCATAAACACAGCAAACTAGTATACAACCCTGTAGGCTATGGGGACGAAGGAAAACTGTCCCTCCCTGTGGACTGAGGGTGCTGAGACAAAAAAGAAAGCAACATCTGTTGCCCATATACAGTACCATTGTTGCACTCAACTGTAAATTGTTCAAGTCAAGAAATTCTTAAGTGACAATTGCTTTCCTTTTTGATAAACCTTATAGTTAGACTGGCTCAGGTTATCTTGAGTTATCTCTATATTGTTATGCTGATATAGGCTTAAACTTCTGGAGGACATAGGGACCCCTATTTCATCACTCTGCTTCATTCCTTCTCTATTCTCCAACTCTGCAGAATCTGTTAGTTCAATCTCTAACGTTCTGCTCTCTCTGCTTTTTATCATAGTAGCTTTGCCTCGCCTGTTCCTGTTTGGCTGTGACTCCATCCTGGGGTGAAATATTAGCTGTGTGCTGCCGTCAACACCTTTCTTTATAGATGGTGGCGATCTGCCTGTTTTTCAGTGTTGTCCTGTTTCTCTGACTGTGACTGGCTGGATGTGCTCTCTTCATCCTCTGATGTGGGAGCTGCCTCGGAGCTTGTCTGCTTGGCCCTGTATTTCCGGGATGGGGCCGCCTTTTACAGTTGTCTCTTGTATTTCTGCTTCTGTCTCCTTGAACCCCAGTCAGCCTCAGCAGATGGCCGCTCACACTGAGCCTGGTTCTGCTGGAGGTTTACTTCCTGTTAAAAGGGAGTTTTTATAAATAAATACAATCATTTCAGAAAGAAAAACAAAACAATTCAGACCTTTCCTAGCAGGCCCAACTCTATGATCTATAACTGAAGTTGTGGATTTCAGCTGCCCACCTGATATTTCTCTCCAGGGTGGAGTAACAGCCAAACATGAACAGGCCAGCTGAAGCTACGATGAGAAAAAGCAGAGAGAGCAGAACGTTAGAGGATGAACTAAGGACTTCTGCATCGTGGGATAGTAGAGATAGAATGAAACCGAATAAGTTGAAGTAGTCAGTGTAATGCTATGTTCACACCGCCCTCGTTTGGGGAGCAAAACATCATCTGCTGCTTCATTTTTGAAGCTTGTCCACATTAAGGTCAGATGTGCATCAACAGCATCCTTGATGCTACCTGAAGCGTGTTCCTGAAAAGTATGTGCAGATGCATTTGATGCTGTTTCTGTGTTCAGTGGCACAGAGTGGCTTTGCTCTATTTGCTATATATTAAATGAGAAAGTCCACCTCAAAACATCATCTGTGCACAGCTCATCAAGTTTGTGATCCTGCCTTAAAATATTATTTTGCTGTCTGAGCCCCTTAGATCCCCACATACCACGGGTGGACTATCATTGGGTATTCTCAGCAGCAACCTGAGGGTTTCTGCTACTGTTCATTGTGGCTGAAAGTAAAGGCTGATTTATACTTCGAAACTAGATCGTCTGCGTAGGTGTCGCAGTGAACTAAAAGATGTCCCCGCCCCCACTGCAGACACACTGCTGCACCTCTCCCAAATTGTAGGTGACCGCAGAAAGTACCTCAGACAGGGGGCCAACTTGTTTTATATCAATGACCGCAAATGCGGAAAACAACTTGTGAATTTGGACCAGCTAGAAGAGCGAGGTGCGCAAGCACACTGCGATCTTTTTTGCACCTGGATCCCAGCTCTTTTTCGCCCTCATGTCCCTCTAGACCCACAGCGTATAGTGCAGGCCACGCTTCAGAACTGAGCATATATCAAAAATGTCTGCGTCAACCTCACTGTGACACACTGCTGCGGGTTGTAAAACCTGCCTTTAAATGTTAGCATTTTTCATGTTTTTGGTACAAACTACAGGCTTTAGAACAATAAAAGCGAACATATTTTGCCAGCTGGTTTGCACATTTTAAGGTAATTTAGGCACTAATAAACTGTTTCAGAGGAGCCATCATAGTGATCTGCATCAGCAGTACTGTGTCTGTCTCTCTGCAAGCTCCCAGATCAGCTTCTCTGATTGGTTGATTTGGTGCATCAAGCAGAAAAAATGTAAGTTTTCCAACTCCAGCAGCTGCTGCTTCTGAAGCGCATCACTCAACTCAGATGGTCAGAAGCTCATGACGCACTGCTTCGCCTGCTTGGATGCATCATGATAGGCGTCAACCATATACTTGAATGGAAACCAGCTGCTTTTGCTGCTTCGATCGTGTGATGTGTAAACATAGCATAAACCTACAGCAGTATAACGAGCTATAGTCATATATGTAATATCTATAGTTATCTATAGTTATCTAAAGCTACCTTTATAGAGCTAGCTCATCCACTCTATCTACAAACTACCGAAAATGAAAGTTTTAAAAGCAGACAGGGTGTCTTCCTCACAGACAAAAAAAAACAAAAAACAAAAAAAAAACAGGATAATTGTGAAACCTCTTTGATATGTGTATAAAATGAGAGGTCCTTAACAGAAACACGACCAGGGCTTCAATTACAATTTTACCAGTTGGGATCATATATACATACATATATATATAATGAAAACTATAAAGCCTTAAATGGCCAAGCTCCATCTTATATCAGAGATCTGATTGTCCCTTATGTTCCTAACAGAGCACTTTGCTCTCAATCTTCAGGTTTACTAGTGGTTCCTAGAATTTCTAAAAGTAGAATGGGAGGCAGATCTTTTAGTTATCAGGCTCCTCTCCTGTGGAACCAACT
>NW_015150727.1:775223-777422 GCF_000732505.1 Cyprinodon variegatus
CAGAACTGTTTCAGCGGTATGATGAGCTCTAAAACTCGATTGAAACTCTTCAAAAAGGCCATTATCACACTTTTTTGACAACTACTTTCTCAATATTCTGTATAATAGTCAGTATAAATAATAGGCTATAATTGACCAAGTCTAAGGAAAAGGTTTAGCTGAGTGGTCTGAGGGTTAAACTGTTCTTTTTTGAAGGACACAGTGCTAATTCTAGATCAATAGAATCAATTCAAAAATGCCTTTGCTAAGTAAATCAGATTTTATCTTGGAGTTAAATCTTTTTTTGCCTCTCATCCGGAAACGAGTAAGTCACGCATACACTCGGAGAACATTTAAAATCCTCAGAGGAAGGCAGAACAGCTGTAAGGCATCAGTGCAAACCCAACAGCTTCGTTCCGCCCACAGCAATCTCCCCGCCTGCTAATTACAGACTACCTTTAACGTATATATCTGCACATGCACGTCTCCACTTGATGCTGAGAATGTCCTTTGAGCTGTAAACGCATTAGGGGCTTTTTTTTTCTTAACCCTGCAATTGAAATTTTCTTTAAGCAGAAATTCTATAAATGTCAGCAGTGAAGAGGTTATACAATTACATTTTACATTTAAAATGTATCACACAGAGTAAAATTTGGATAAAGCTTAACTTTTAATGGTTGGATCAAATCATTTCAGATTTTAGGCTACTGTTGGTGTGACATGTTAAGATTTTAAGGTAAGAGGTATCTAAAGTCTATCAGCAGCTTGAGCGTCGAGGTAAAGCAGCATTGACTGGTTGCTAACCTCCAGCCACTTTTAACAGCTTAGAAATATGCAGTCATATCAGACAGGCACTCTCTCATTATACAGAAAAACTCTAAACGCTAAAATACAGTGAATTAGAGCGGGTCCTTTTTCTGTATAATTAGTTCAGCATTAGTTCATGCATTTTGTGTAATGAAAAGTCCTAAAAAGAAAAGGTATTTGGACAAAGACATGGCTGAGTAAACGTGGCTACTACGGTCTGTCAATTTTACAGAAACACACCATTTCTCTCGCACCCCCGCCATGCTTCTGTGTTTTTGTCTGAGAGGAAGAAGAAGAAGAGTCCTTGTTTATGCATGCCCACTGAGCGTTTTTGCCCACGACAGCTGACTGAATTTCAGACGTGTTTGAAACATGTTTTTCTCCTGACCTCACCATTCCTGATTGGGAGGTGGTCGTGAGAGGCTGATCTGTTATCATTTCTCATAATTTCATCATCATCAATTTTTAAATAGTTTTACAATACTGCGCTCAGCCATTTTAAAAGTGGAAACCAACTATTTTCTTTTTCTGCCTTTCCACTTGCAATGTTGATCACTGCCCCTCTGTGGTTTTTGCGAGTACTGCACCTAGATCTGCATCAAGTATAAAAGGGCACAGTGCTTCTAGGAGCACAAGGCAGAGAACCCAAAGCATGAGTACGTACTGTATATCTTTTCTTTTAGAACAACAAATCACCTGATAGGGGTAGAGGGCCACTGGAGTGGCTGAAACTCCAACCTTAATTTAAGATAATCTAGCAACTTAGATTTTGCTGAGTAAAATTTTAAAGTAGGAAAAATATGAAAGTTTCTTGAGTGTGTGTGTCATCATAATCTTGGGACTGATAACTGGCTTAATTACTCATTTCACTCACCAGTCTAACTCTGATCCACCTGCTCCTGACTCTATTTAAGCTGTTTGCATCTAGTCATCATGCCAGATTATCTCATTCTCTCTAAGCCAGTGGTGAGAGTGTTTCTGATTTCCCGATCCTGACCTGTTCTGCCTCTCAACCACTGACTCTGCCTGCTTCCTTCTGATCTCAGTGGTGAGAGTGTTGTTAGCGTTCCTTAGTGTTTTTGATTACCTGATCCTAACCTGCCTGTCAACCACTGAGCCTGCCTGTTCCTGTCCCGATCTGCTAGCCTGACCTGGCTTTGCACTACTGCTTGTTCTCCGTTTTCTTAGTTTGCAGGATCTGGGACATTCTGGGCGGCACCTGTCACTTCTTGTTGGCAGCCCACCGCTTGGATCCTACCTCGTTCTTTGAGCATGGACTGAAATGTTTAACCAGTTTATAACTCATTAGTTCATAATCATCCTCCGTCAGATTATCGTGTTCACTAACCTGTGTTTCTCTCCTGCAGGGGTTCCAGCATTAGATGCCCTAGCATCTACTACTGCAGATCTGCA
>NW_015150727.1:777998-781394 GCF_000732505.1 Cyprinodon variegatus
GACCACTAGATGTCGCTGAAAATTACACACTGTAGCTTTAAGTTATCCCACTGCATGTCTTGCCTCAAATACTGGGTCTTCTGTTCTGAGTCATGAAAGAAAGATATGAAAAGCATTTGTGTTTATTATGGGATATCTTTTTTGGTATTTCTTCCGTGCTGACAAAAAAAAACTGTTTTGCCCCAATAAACCTTCTCTGTGAGAGGGCCTTGATGAAACATCATAATTCTCTTGAAACAATGATAATGCAGGTGTTGTGAAAATCAGGACCAAGGATATGTACTGTATATGCCATGAGCTACTGCAGGAATCATCCGCTGAAAAGCTTTTGTGATGCAGTTTCCAGTCTTTCCACACCATTTCATTCTCTCAGTCACTGTCTGATGGGGTGGGTGTGTGTATGTGTGTGTAAGTTCTTATTAAGATACAAAATGGTGTCACAAAGAAGCAGACATGGCTGGTAGCTCTTCCTTTGTGTGGCCCATTTCCTTATTATTCTTCCATTTATTGATGTATTATACTCAGTCACATTGGCCAGGTTATTGTCTGTTTTATCATTTTGCTTCTATTGCACAGTCAGCTGTTCTGAGGCGAGATCTGCTCCTCACTGAAGCATCCCTTCATTTCTCTGAGTTTGCTCCTTGTAATTGTTTCAGGTCTGATACTGGGAAAAGGTGATCTGGAGGTAAGAGAGTGTCATGGTCCATTTGTTTTTTGTTTCAGCTCTTTTTTTTCATATTTTTGTTCTTCTCTCTGTGTTAACCTTGTCATTTCAGGGTCATTACTCTTTATCTTGGATTAATTCTGACATATTTCTTCTCTACACTATTAGATTACCCCCCTATTTTATGTAGACATAGCTTGCATTTTTAATTTTAGTTTCATGCCCTCTTTTACACCTGAATGTAGTTTATGAATTGGCAGTCTTCCCTCATTCTAATGTATTTTTTGGTGCTCTTTGTAGTGTAAACGAACACTTCAGATTTTATAATTAATTCACAAGATTGATCTCCTCTTGTATGTCCTTGATTGACCATAGATCAACCATCCTTTTTTCCATTTATCCTATGCAGGGGTCGCCCTCGCGAACCCAGCTGGGGTTTTTCCTCTGGTTCCTTCTCCTCCAGCTTCCGATGTCTCAGATATTCACTCAGGGCTTCATCCCTTGGCACCATCTTTCTAATGTCTGATGATTTCTATCTATCTATCTATCTATCTATATATCTATATATTGACGTCATCCAGTAGACTTTCTGATGGTACTTCACTTTGTCTCTGTAACTGGCTTTGGGGTTGACTGGTGGACATTTTTAATCTTATTTTTCACGTCAGTCACTGCCTCGTTCAGGATGGTTGCACTAATATGGGTGTTGTACCCAATTTCGGGTTGAAGGGGTTTTTGTTGACCCACCATTGCTAGAACAGTGGTTTTGTAACTCATCAATCTCAAGTTGTGAGAGCAGTTGCCATTTATTGATGTTGGAACATTGAGCTACAAGTTGTTTCCCTATGGGTGTGGACTGTGCGTATCGAAGGGACCATTTTCTGCCATGTAGCCCCTCTGACTAGATTTACTGGACTAGTAGCTTTCTAACAGAGCCCTGTTCTCGCATATCGCCCATTTCCTTCTTTTTTCAGTAGCCCATTTTTTAATCATTTGACTTCATTTGACTCAGACCTTGTTTGGCCAGGTGACGTCTGAGACGGCATGTCATTCCTTTAATTGTCTCTCATCATTGTATGAATTGGGAGACTCGGGACAGTGACCCCTAAACTTGAGGAGTGGTTACAGCACATCCCTGGAAATACATCAGACATCTCGGTCCAGAAATGTGCAGTTCTAGGAACAACAAAGATACTGCACTGAATCCTCAACCCGAGCTGGGAGGACAAATTTGAATTTTTGAAGACTCAGCTTGAATCAAAAACATCTGGGCTAAAAGTCCAAGGACTTTTCCTGAATGAGGAACAACAACAGGGTAAAACCTTTTCCAAACAGTATGGAGTCATCTTTTCTAGGCATTGGTCCTTTTAAAGGCACTCTACACCTTAAAACCCGAAGGGGTACCTTTTAAAGTAAAAGTCCGATCACCAAGGAATAATCAATGGATCTTTATCTATACCTAAAACTAATATGTTTGCGGTGATTTAAACATGACCCACTGTGTTTTGAGATGTTTGAGTTTTGAGAATAACTCAGGATGCATAAAAAACCCCGGTAAAATTTTTACCGATATAGACATGTTAGACATTGCTAGAAAGCTTAGAATCTCCACAATTTAACCACAAAGTTTATTTTATAGACACAGTGAGCACCAAAGCACAATTAAAACAGATATAGCAGCTTGTCAAAATGTAAACAAACAAGGCAGCCACAGCAACATACTTTTGAAGGCGTCCACAAGCCATTTTATAAATCCAATCTTCAATTGTTTATACTCGATTCGTCCATAAGGGTTCACAGATTAAAAGTAATCCCGCAAATCCGTAATAAAAATATTCCATAATGACAAAATCGCCCATAATATCTGGTTGCTGACATCAGAAAAGTTTGCTGGTCATAGCTTGTTCTCAGCATCTTGCTAATATTTAATTCTAATACTTATTTCCTTGGTTGTTAGCCCACGATGTTTGGTATGGTGTTTCACATCATCTTCTTATCCACAAGTTCTAAAAATTCCTTGTTTTTCTTTTCACAGAAAACAAGCAAACTGGAATAACAACCATTAAAGGCAATTGGCCTCATTGAATAGGCAAGGTTGAAGAAAAATAGCCCCCCACCACCAACTTTACAAGGGAGCAGAAGAACTTGCTTATTCAGCCAGGCCAAAAATTTCCTTCAACGACCCCCCTTTCAGAGACATAGAGAGGTATGGGGCATTGCGGGCTAACAAAAGAAGCCAAACAACCCCCATTCCAAAGGGGTGGAGGCATATGTCCATTCCTCTTTGCATGTTTTTAAGCAAAAACAAGGCTTTGTTTGGCTACTGTATAAAACCTGGAACTCAACATTATTTGTGACGTTTTGAATTGAAAAAGCTTCCTGGATAGGAAGCAAAAAACGTCTTTAACTTGGAAACAAAGTCCAGTGGATTGTTTTTAAACTTTTTTGGAATGTTTATGTATCCTTGTGTTATATTTGAGACTAAATCACATTTTTTTTTTCTATTAATGTGTTGAAGTTTAATTTCCTTTTATTGTATTTTTCTAATTAAAAAACTGTTACATCTATTCATTTCTTTATCTCTTCACTCTTCTGTGTGCCTAAATGGACATTCTTATTCATATGCTCTGTGGCCAGAGCGGCACCAGCTTCATCTTACATGGTAATGCTGGAGGTTGTATGAGAAGGCCAAGAATATGTTGACTGACTTTTAGATAAAAAGGGAAAGACAG
>NW_015150727.1:783013-788801 GCF_000732505.1 Cyprinodon variegatus
TGAGGCAGTTCTGAAGGCAAAAGGGGGTCCAACCCGTTACTAGCATGGGGTACCTAATAAAGTGGCCGGTGAGCGTAATATCCGATGGCATCTCATCCATTGCCTTCTGGAGTGCTGATGTTCTAAATGCTCCTGTACAATGCAAGTATCAATGCTTTACGTTGCATTAACCCTTCCTTTTTAAAATGTGTTTTTGCTGCTAAACCATAAATGATGCCTACATAGTGAGTGTTTGATCTGATTATACCTCTATAAATTTGTTTTAAAGCAATTGTATCTGCTTCCCAGTCACTGCCTTCCAAACATCTCACAATATACACATTTTCCATAATAATAATGATAATTATTAAACACTATTGATCTAACACTGGAGAAATCAACTCTCTGCATTTAAGCCATCCACTTTGGGAGCAGTGGGCTGCCATTGTGCAGCGTCCAGGGAGCAGTTTGGGATTAAGAGTTTTTCTCAGGAACCCAGAGGACGCAGTGGGGATCAAACTGGGTACTTGCAACCTTCTCAGAACAAAAGCACTGCTCTAACCACTAGGCCATCACTTCCCCCATAAAGAAAATTATTTGAACCATATACCTAAAAATGTTATACCTGTTCTAAAGTTTGATTATATAACCTAAATAGAATTTTCTTTAATCCAACCCTGTTGCTGTAATGACCAGAATGGGGAAGACCCAGAATTCAACCAGAAAAGCTAGACATTGAAACAGTTTATTGCAATGTAAAACTGCTGCAGGTTGAGAGAGAATCGTGAGATTGGAGAGTTGAGTGACAAGGCAGAAACAGGGAAAAATGTTTCCAGTGTTGGGTTAGGGTTAGGTTTGTTAGATTAGACATGACTGGCATGGTGTGTTGCTGTTCGTAGGTTGTGCTTAATGGTATCGCGTAAATTGGTGGGTCGACCCTGGACTCATGTTCCAACAGCATGCCGATCAGAGCCAAGGCAATTTTAACAGAGATCACTTGCTTGTTGTTTCTCCTGGGCTTAAAGTGAGCTGTTCCCACTGCCCCTAAAAGCCAATTGTTGCCGGATTTAAACAGGTTGTTTGCCAGTTGGGAAGGGGTTTATGACAGGGCAGATAGAGTTCAGGCAAACTCAGAAAATTAGGAGGCAGAATTAGTGATGTTGGGCTACAGTCCGTCTGCTCGACACAGCTTTGAGCGAGCAAGGCCTCATTGCTCACACTTTGTGTTAAGCTTCACAATAGATTCCAATAATCCTGGTCTTTCAATTATACTGAAATTATAAATAGCTTCAGAATCACGACAAAGACATAAAAATAAAGTTTATTTTAAGCTCTTGTTTAAAATTGATTCAGAATATTTTGCTACATGCACATAGATCTAAAATAACCAGAGACACACACACATTACAGACACACATCTATACCCACCACAGTCATCCACCGATTAATTTGTTTACACAGCACATCTAAACTGTCATTGATGCTTCTCATTTAATGCCATCATCTTCATCAGTCAGAACCACAGGAGGATTGTGGAGAACCTGTGGGAAATTCTGGGCAGCGGAGTTGGATCGAATCATTTAAACTATCAGAACTATTCCTGATGACCGAAAAAGTCTCTAAATGTTTAAAAATAGACCAAAAATGAAAAAAAAAAACAAATCCAGACATTGGGGGCCAAGGAAGACTGGCAAGAGTGAAGAATTTTTAATTTTTTTCTGAACAGCACTGATGTAATAGCATCATTATCAAATGATATTTTCAATCTTTGGGTTTGATGTTAAAAAATTTTATTGTGCAATTGTAGGCCTTTGCTACGGTGGCCCAGAAGGGTCATCCTAATTTTGCATTAAGACCACATGCTGTGCTCTCCCTCACTTACAGTAGCAGCCATTCAAAATGGCCCTTCAATTACCCAATCAAACAGCAACTGAATGGCAGCCCATTTCCTTGCAACTCCCAGCAAAATCCCCTCCAAAAGGGAAGAGTCAGGGAGGCTGGTGATTTACTAAATATTAAACAATGATTCCAGCCACTAACTAAGGTAAAAATGCCCATTGCTATATTCAATAACAGCGCAGGTATGACATGCAATGTTATGCAGCAACTTTATATCAGGAAAAAGTGCAGCACTAATGTCTGCTGGGATGGTAACGTCATGTGCGTAATCAAAAAAAGCTCTATCTTAAAAACCAAATCAGCACAAGCAATAGTTTTACCCACAAACATGAAGTAGCACTAGATAGATAATTAGATGATTTTGATTACATTCTGAGCTTAATAGGGGTATTTTAGAAGACCTAAAGAAAATCTTTAATATCTTTGAAAGGCAACAGCACATATGACCTTTTTTTTCATTTATTTTTCTATTTATTTCATTTGTAAAAAAGACCAATCAAATGCATAAACCTGCATTAAAGAAACACTAACCACTCAGTCTATTTGCTGATTTTCTTTCACATAAGTGGGGTTTCAGCTTTACACAGCTAAAGTTCCTCCTTTTTGATGAAGCGGTCCATGGTGTAATCACTGTGCATCTGAATGCAGTGTGGTGAACTATAGGCTCTTGGAAATCACCAGGTTCACCACCCCCAGTCTGAATGCACCGTTATTGTGTTGGAGCTGTTTTTGTGCTATGTTGTTTTGGCGTTGGTTGTGTTGTGGCTGTTGTGTTGTGACATGCATTTTGTTATGGCTGTTAGTGTGTTGTAGCTGTTGTTTTTGTGTTGCGGCTGTTGTTGTGTTGTGGCTGTTGTGTTCTAGTGTTTATTGTGTTGCGGCTGTTGTTGTGTTGTGGCTGTTGTGTTGTAGTGTTGATTGTGTTGCGGCTAATGTTGTGTTATGTTGTTTAAGCTGTTGTTTTTTGGCGTTGGTTGTGTTGTGACGTTGATTCTGTTGTGGCAGTTAGAGTGTTGTAGCTGTTGATTTTTGGTGTTGCCACTGTTGTGCTGTGTCGCCTCTGTTGTGTTGCTGATGTTGCTGTTTTATGTTGTTTCAGCTGTTGTTGTGTTTTGGTGTTGGTTGTGTTGTTGCTGTGGTTGTGTTGTCGCTGTTGTGTTGTGACATTAACTGTGTTGTAGCTGTTGATTTTTGTTTTGTTGCTGTTTTTGTGTTGCCGCTGTTGTTGTGCTGGCTGTTTTGTGTTGTGGCTTCTGTATAAGGATGACCCTTCTGACACACAGTACTTTGCAATAAAAAAAAAAAAAAATTAGTCAGTGGTGCCAATAAGATGAAAGCGTAATGTAAACACATCTTGTGTGTCATTCATCTCCTTATTAATCACCTCTGCAGTGAAACGCTTCCTTTCAGTACCTATTTTCCCAAGCATCTCATAAAGAATGTAAATGAATGATGGAAATCAGTTGGTCTGTCTTTTCCTCTGTGCTGTCCTGGTTGTCTCCTCTGTCCTTGGCTCTGCTGCATGGAAATGCTCCCACTGAGCACAGAAAGGGCTGCTAATATATTTCTGTTTTCCCCCACAGGCACAGACAGGAGAGATAATTGTTTGGCTCAAGTGAGAAGGAGCAATCTTTCTCTGACAAAAGACTTCAAAACGAACCATATTGCTTTCACTTATTTTTCAGATACAATAAGTAACAGGAATAAAGAATCTGCATAATTTCTGAAGGAGCACACCTTCTCTGCCTCTATATGACTTTCATTTCAAAAGATGGAGGGGAAAAGCCCAATAAACATCCATCTAGGACAGGGTTGTCACACTCATTTTGGTTTAGGGGCCGCATACAGCTTAAACTGATCTCACCACACAAGTAAACTCTGTGCAAGAATAAATAAAACAGATAAAATTGGACTTATTGTCAATTTTTATATTAAACAAATTTCACTTTTTCAAAAATATAGTAGGAATGATGCTGCACCATCAGTAGTCAGGTTTATGGCGGGAGACCAGTCCACCCCAACTCTGTTCAGCGCTCCAACAGCGGAGCTAAAATTTAATTTTTTTTTTTTGTGATGATTTTTATTGTTATTACACTGTCACAAATACAGAGCAACTAAATGGTCTCTCTACATTTAACCCATTCCCTTGGGGAGCAGTGGGATTGTGCAGTGCCCGGGGAGTAGTGTGGCATTAATAATTTGCTCAGGGACCCAGAGTGGCAGTCTGTGATAGTGGGGCTTGAACTCAGAACCTCTGGATTACAAGCTAGTAACCTAATCAAGTGGGAAAATGTCTTCAGATGTAGTGGTGTCTATCATGGACAACAACTCAAGAAAATCCACTGTGACAGTCAATGTCACATTAACTCCACAAATGAAAATGGCCAGTTGAGAGATTTCAGCAAGAAATGACTCAGTGTTGCGATTGAGTTGGTTGCCCAAATCTGACGATAGTTCCGAAGTCCTGCCACGATATTTTTCCTCAAGCTAATATAGTCAAAAGGTTGTTGCTTCCCAGGACACACAATTTCGGCAGCCTTCAGCATGCAGTTCTTGACGAACTACCCTCACAGTAAGGGTTTGATGTTAACATTATTTGGTTAGCAATTAGTTAAATGGATTTCATCGCAGCATCACTGGCCTCTCCATCCGAGGGAAAACAGATAGCCGTTTCCAAAGACCCACCAACATTTTATTAATTTTCTCTTTTCTCAGTTCTCCGACTCCGTGAAAGTGCTTGTATTTTTCTCTATGCTGAGTATACTAACAAGTTTAAAAATGATAATTCATTTAGCCACGGGCCCGACTAAATAACTCTGCGGCCCGGTTCTGGGTGATACGTTTGACACCCCACTATCTAGGAGATAAAGTTCTATTTTTTTTACCCACATAACGTTAAATAACAGAATCTCCTTCATTTTAGATCATTTAAATTTCTTGCTTATTCTGATCTTTTAACATTTTTCTAGAGTTTGAATGACGCTTTAACATTTTGTAGCTTAATTTTTATGCATTTGTTGCAATAAATTTTTCTCTTACTTCCATTAAACAATTTTACAGCAGAATAATTCATCCATTGACCATGTATACATTTCTATGCCATAGTTTTTTATTTTTCAAGAATTTGTAATGTAAATTGTCACAAAAAATGTATGACAATGTCTGAAATCTTAGTATTACATTTCGTTTTCACACAGATTTTTTGTTCAAGTTTTTTTTTTATTAATGCAGTTACTTTATACATAATTTCACCTTAAGATCCTTTTAAGAAACAATTCAACCATTTCATACAGTGAAATTGACTAATTGACGAATTGACCGACGCAATCAAAGACTCTGGTCCAAGGACTATAACTTATGTTTTGTCTGCATTCAGAGGCCCAAAAGTTTAGTCATCCAGGTTTTTATATGTTATAGACATGCCTGTAGTCTATGTAATGGGTTACTTTCATCTGGATTTATTCATGATTTTATCAAGAGGTTTAACAGGTTTATTGAGAAGTTTTGTGGAGGTTCCTGTGTTGCTCTGAACACTGCTCAATCGGAACTGAAAGGTGAGGGGAAGACACTGCGGTTAGTTCAGGTTCAGTGGGAGAATTGATTCTCGAACTTGAAGAGGAGGAAGGGTTGGCAGACGCACATTTCCAGAGATCAGGTTTACTCTTAGACTCCAGCAGGTGAGGAATGTGTTCCGGTGTTTGTCTCATACGGAGGAGGGTGGACAGGGTTACCCAGAATGCGGTTGCTTGTAGATGAACGGAGAAAAACTGACTGCCACTGAGATTTCCTGCGGTACGTGAACGGACTGTTGTGCAGATGAATCCCTTGCTCAGTGTGAAGCTCAAACGGTCCCTTGGGGAAAAGTGGATCCAAACCTCCGGTTTGTTTCCTCAGCTCAGTTTGAAGCTCA
>NW_015150727.1:790555-792438 GCF_000732505.1 Cyprinodon variegatus
GCTTTTACCCACTACCCTCTCTCTGTAAGCTCTGGGGCGCCGTCACCAATCTTGACATTGAGATGGGTTTGGGTGTTTCTGAGGGTTTTTTGAACAACCCTTGAAGGTGCACAACAGGCTTCTCAATGGCCTTAGCTTGATCGTACCAGAGCTTTGCATTCTCTTTCATCCTCTGCTCGTCACTTTTCTTGGTATCACAGAGGATATTGTTCATGCCAAAAAAATCGCACATTAGCTGCTCTTCGTGGGCATCAAGACAAAACTGTGTCTTCTTGGCCTTCCTCTTTTTGGAGTGGTTGCCTGAGAGGGGGAGGCTACGGATGCAGTTACCAATGCCACCGACGATGCTCGAGAGGCGTCAGAACCTGTATCAACGCCATTAATTCAATTCATTTTATTTATATAGCGCTAATTGACAACACATGTCATCTCAAGGCAATTTAACCAGATCATATATATTGATTCAAAGTTTTCTATCTAAGGATTTCTATCTTTGGTGAGCTTGAAGGTGTGTGTTATGCATAGGGTTGGGAATTTATAAGATTTTAAGATCCCTTATCAATTCTGTGAAACAATTCAATTCCTTATCAATTCTCGTATTGATTCTGTGAGATCTAGGAACATTCTATTTCTACCTGTCCCTGAGAAAACAGAAGGCAGTGAACGGGAGCTGCCAGCCTCTGAGCCAGCCAGGCTACCCGTCTCGTCACAGTCATCTAAATATAATGGAGAAGGCGTCCTTTTGATGAAAAAGCATTACTGTACAATTTCAGGAAATAAACTAATCTCTCCCTGATTTAAATAAACAAGTGTCACCTTTCTCTCGCTCCCTGAACTGCAGAGCAACTTTGTAGCATGTTACGTTACATTCATTGCAATAGCTAGAATCATGTAAGAATTCCAGCTACTGTCATGACTGGTTTAAGCGAAATAACCCACATGCAGAGAACCACTCAGAGACTAAGGGAAAAAGTTTAACAGGTTTATTGAATGTAGATGGAAAACAGAAGTTGGATCTGGAACTCAGTGAACTTGTGAACCAGAACTGGAAAGTCTGAAGGGAAGATCACAGTGATCAGTTCAGGGACCGAAGGAAATATGAATGAGGCTTGAATATTTCTGGAGAGGGACTCATGTTTGAGGGGGCTCTTGTCCATCCTTGAATCCAGCTTGTCGGGGCTAATCCAGTGAATAGGGAAGTCGTTGGAGGGCGGACAGAGAGACAAACTTTGGACCCTGTGGAGTAAAGGAGTAGACTGTCACTTGGCTTTCCAATGAGGACTTGAACAGATCATGTGGAGGTTTTGCCCTGCTTAGTGTGCTCTCACTTAATCCTTCCAGGGGGAGAAGGTCCAGGTATCCAGTTACTCAAGAAGGCTTCCTGCCGAAGAGCAAAGACAAAAACTAGATAAGACTCATAGAAACAAAGCTTAGGTTAGACTCTGCTAATCTCAGCTTGGCTAGAGTACCCAAAACTTGCAAACACTATGGCATCAAGGCAGTGACAGCCCACTGCTCAAATACTCCTCCAGTAATGATCAACGAGCCGCAGGTGTGCAGGGAGGCCCAACGAGAAACATGGCACCACCTAGTGGTAGAGGGAGAAAAACAAACAAACAACCCACACAAACTGGATTCCTAACAGCTACCAGTAGTTCTAATTAAACATGCTAGCAATGAAGGGCTGGATAAATGAGAAAGGCACACTCCCTTAATAAGCCCAAAGAGAGGTAGGACATTGGTTTATTTCCAGAAATGGCTTATGAGGAGGTAATTGCCACTATGCAATTATTGCAAAGCGCCTTGTTGCCATCTTTCTCTTCCTTAAAATTAAGCCAAACTTTGGATCGCTGGGGCGTCATTTTTTTTCCTCATTTTTTTCT
>NW_015150727.1:793178-798487 GCF_000732505.1 Cyprinodon variegatus
CATCCATCCATCCATCCATATACATAACCATTTTTCTGGATGAATGGATGGAATTTAAATTGTGTCCATGCTAGCGATGCAATATATATTGCTGTTGGTATCAGAATCAACTCTTATTCATAATTTTTTGATACATTAATGTTTTTGAGCCCTTTATAAATAATCCACTAAAATGCTGTCTATCTATTTATAAATATATATATCAGTGTATTATGATACTCTTGTGCTCACAACAATAGGGAAATGTTGAATAAATATACTTGAGCTCAACTTTGGAAAATACAAAAGCCTGTTGAAAGTGTTCGGGTTGAATAACTGTAGGTCAATCAGCCACCACCCTTACAGTGTCCCCACCAATTTTAATCACAAGGTTACACCTTTGGTTGTCCCAGCTTTTTTTGCCAATGTAAAGGAAGCAAAATGCCGATTGTTAGAGGGTTGACCCATGTTAGAAAAACATGCGTTAACCTGTTATTTTCAGTGGAAAGCAGGATATAAATACCTAATGGGATTTTCAATTTTACCCATTGTTGTTCAAATGACCTTACACTAGAAACTTTTATGAAAAATCTGCACAGACATAACTTTTCCTGGTTTTAATCTGGTGGATGCATCTTTTTATTTGTTCTACATAAAATTTGCTTCTGTGTTTTAATACCACTGGGTTAACCTAAACTCTACTCTATGCAAATAGAGCCCCTTAAGCCGAGAAATATACATTCAACATATTGTTTTGAGAGCACAGACTTAGCATCAATTATTTAGCATATGCAAGCAAATGTGGGTTAAATTTGGTATTCTGACAAATAGGATTGTATTACAGAGGTTAGAGTGTTTTAATGTTATTTCTGGTCGACAACAAGTGCACAGTGAGTTCATCAGGAAAAAAGTGAGATGCATCAAACTGAACATGTAAACAGCTTATACAACCTCCCACATGGCTCTATACAGCTACAGCGGGGGCCAAAAATATGACACTAGAATGAGATGAGACTGCCGAGTAGGCATTGATAGGCTTTTAAAGCCACAGCAGGTGGGCAACTGTCAGCGGGGTACTTGTACCTGTTTATTTTAAAAGCAGAATGCCTCTTTCCTTGGGATTTGAATATAGAGTGTCTATTTTGGTTTAGTTGTATTTTCTATACACAGAGTGTCTTAGTGCCTGAATTCAGCATTGCATTACAAATGATTGAGTCGCACTGGTAATAAATGATTTCCTTTAGACGGGGGGCATTTGGAAGGTAGAACACTGAATATCAGCATTAACTGTGCCGCTCTGTTATTAATGACAGCACAACCAGCCTGTATCTAAATGAAAACAAAGGATGCAACCGTGACCTTCAAGAGTAAAATATGTTTGGGACAGAAGCAACATTGTAATAAGATCAGATAGAAAAAAACTATTTTTGATGCTCATGTTTTACAGTAATCCTGTTTATACTGTATGTGTGCCCTCTATTTATCACTTTACACCACAGCCGCCAAACCAAACGCATCATTTGTCTGATTAAACAAGCTGAGAGAAAAACCAATGGGCCTCAAGATGGGATGGTTGAAATTAAGTAGAACTGCATCTCCATGAAAGGTCATGTGGCTGCTTTGCAGCACTGGCAGACTGAAGGAAAAACTTTAGGGAAATACCGCCGGTCAGGTTTCCTCCGGCGATGCTGCCTTGCACCTTTTAGACGTGGCTCTGCTTCAACACACCTGAGTCAATGAATCAAGTCATTAGCAGGACTCAGGAGAACCTGACTGCATGCTGAGAAGGTAATTCAGAAGATTGATTCAGGTGTGGAAGCAGAGGCTCATCTAAAATGGGCAGGACACCGGACCTGGAGGTAACCTGGTATTGGTGATCAACTGCTTGCAGCCCTGGTCGATGCTCCATCTGGGACTTCGAAACAGTCATTTTTCTTTTAATGTCCCAACAGCTTCAGTTCCTCCTACATCCAGCTCTGACCCTTTAAAAAGTTCTTGCAGTTCTGTAACTAAAATCATTACAAGTGGTTGAGTCAATGTGTTTACAACATCTTTGTTTAAAGATGATGATCAGTTAATAATAATTTCCTCAATATTAACAAAAAAGCCTGTTCATCTACTTTTGGCTTTCTGTAGCATTCTATAGCTGTAATTTATGTAATTTCAATCACACTGGTTATGAATAGTTGGAGGAAGTAGAAAGGGAAATAAACAAAAACGCAGTTGATTGAAATAAAACTTAAGATTGTTCCGTCATCAGCGATGTTTAAAAATACCAAGGCCGGAAACGTTATTGATTTAACAGTAAAATGATCATATCTGTTCAGCAAGAATTCTTACATGTCTTTCACATCAACACTTGACCTCATTTATCTAATGTTAGACTCTTCGAGATAAAAGACATTTTTTAACATTAGTTTTTCTTTTTTTCTTGTCTCCTGTAGTGAAGATTTCCACTTAGGTCAATTTATGACTTATAGAGCAAAACACATCTTTGAGTTTTGAATTTATTATACTGATTTTTAAGCTGCTAAGAAAAATTACCACAACATGCTTTTTAAATAGTCGAGGGAAGCTGCTGGGGGTTTTCTCTCAACATGATTCTAATCAGATTGTTCTTACTTCTTTAAATGTTTTCATAGTTTATTTGCTCTGGAAAGAACTAGTAGTCAAAACTCTCATTTAATTGGCATAAATGGGGTAGTTTGCTCTGAAATAAATGAATAAATAAAAATATTTTGAAAGATCATGAGATATAATAATATTATACGATCCATCATTGTGTACTTTTTCACCATCATGTTGTGTGAAGCATAATGTTCTCTTGTAAGGTTGTGTTTAAAGACTGATGTTGATATTATGATGACAATGCAGCATGTCATAATTTCTTTAGCATCAACTTTTCATCCTAAGTCATGGTCCTGTATGATTTATAATTAGCATACCAGTTTAAAAAAAGACCAAAAACAAAAAATCAGTATTAATCCCATAGGGAAATTACATATTTTAAACATCTAAACATCGGTGCAAAACTACTACAAACTTGAATGGTGCAGACAAACTGCACACGGTGATTATTGCAAACACGGTGGATTCACATAGAATTCCTACAGAAATTGCGCAGGCAAGGGCGGTGGAACGACCAGCGGCACAGTCCTGAACGTGTCTGATTTTTCGAAACTGTATCCCCCGCACCCGTGCAGTTGAGAAGAAAAACGCAACCTTTTACCTGCAACTATCCCTATTAAAAAACCCGGTCATGATCTTGTCACTGATGTAACTGGGTTGACTGATTTACTTGCCTAGCTCTGCCCTGTTTCTCATTACTACTAATCTGATTCAACTGCTTCACGCTTTATTTAACCAACCCTCTAAACAGTCATCAGTGCCAGATTATAGTCGAGCCTGTGGTGAGTTTTGTCTGGTGTACATTGTGTTACTGATTCCCTGATCCTGATGTGTTCCACCTTTGGACCTCTGAGCCTGCCTGTCCCTGTTCTGATCTGTTTTCAGACCTTTTCTTTTCGTTTAGTTATCAGGCTCCTCTCCTGTGGATCCAACTACCAGTTTTAGTCCGTGAGGCAGACACCCTGTCTACTTTTAAGGCTAGGCTTAAAACTTTGCTTTTCTATAAAGCTTATAGTTAGAGTGGCTCAGGTTATCCTGAGCTATCTCCATAGTTATGCTGCTATAGGCTTAGACTGCTGGAGGACATAGGGATCCCTTTTTCATCATTCTGCTTCATTCTATATCTATTCACCCACTCTGCAATATTTGTTAGTTCAATCTTCTGTCTCCTTGAACCCCAGTTGGCCTCGGCAGATGGCCGCTCACACTGAGTCTGGTTCTGCTGGAGGTTTCTTCCTGTTAAAAGGGAGTTTTCCTCTCCACTGTGGCTACAAGCATACTTAGTGTGAGCGTTTGCAGAAGAATCAATGAGTCGATGCGATCAGCTGGATTTCAGTTTGGTTGTATGATCGGGTTGAATTGTTTCTGTAAAGTCCCCTGAGATGACATGTGTTGTGAATTGGGGCTACATAAATAAACTGAATTGAAACTGAATTGAATTAAATTATTTTTCTATATATTATTTACATCAAATATAAATTACTCTCAAATCAAGTATGTTGTTACATCTATGGATGTGGATCCTTTAGGTAGTAAAGTAGAATTAGCTTAAACTTAAAGGAAGTGTCTAGATGAAGGATGAAACTGTCAAGCTCAAATTTAATTACAGAAATTATACAAATTAATGCATACCTAGCAATAGCATTTAAATATGTAATTAAGAGTTCAAGTCTTTCCAGGAAGCATAATCAATAACCTAAACATTCTTAAAACCTACAACAAATTGAACTGAACTTATATTAAAACAATGTTTAAAAAGCAAATATTTGATTAAATTTAAAAGAATATTAGTTAATCACATTAACCTAAGAACTGACAGATTAAATGTATTATGCTGCTCATTTCCTTCTTGCATGGAAGGAGGTGTTGTTGTGTTTTAGCTTTCTCTGCAGCTCCGTTAACATCTGCCATAAAAGAAATGAACTGATAGTGCCTCAAATGTTAAAATACAACATCAGATTTGACAAACATCCACCTTTCTCTTTCATAAACTCATCAATTTATCTCTGTTATCCTTTCCACAAGGACAACAGCTCACTCCCAGAGCAGAGGGACAGGATGTTAAAAAGAAAATAAATATATAAAAGAAACTCTATAAAAGGACAAAGAAAATGCTAATGTTTATTAAAACAATTGAAAACCTCTAAAGTGCATTGGTGATTTAAATAGCGAGGAAGAAGACATACAGAACCTCATAAGGTCTAAACTTCTGATGTAAACTCAGCCTAACTTTTTACTTAATTACATCTGTGTTCTTTCGTGTACTCTCATTTTACAGCTACTGCTGTCACAGTGCATCATAGCTGCGTCTCTCCTCGAGCGGCTGCTTCCTTTTATTACATCACCTCTTTCCAGATAAAGACCTGCAGGAAAAGAAGACAAGCAGTTATTTTTGATTCATCTTTTATAAAGCCGATCTGCAGAGAATCATAGTACACCGAAACTCAAAGCCTGAGAGCAAAGATGATTAGATCTATCTTACTATTAACGGGAATTTACATTGAGTTCATATATTGCCTCATATTGTCAGCATATTATGTGCAGGTTTACCATACCACTATAATGCAATGAAATCATGTGTCCAGAGAGATCCAAGCAAACCTGATCTTATATGAACATATAAATTAATCTGTACTTACCGTATTTTCATGAGCATAAGGCGCACCGTACTAAAAGGCGCAGTCTCAGTTATGTGTGCCATT
>NW_015150727.1:800778-801760 GCF_000732505.1 Cyprinodon variegatus
CAGACCTCCCGGAATAACAGCAAGCACAGCGTTCATTTGTTTCACCTTATTTTTCACATTAGCTGTGAGATGTTCACGCATGGAGTCACAGATTAACAGCGATGGTGATGCGAGGAAAAAAATCACCTGGTCTCCTTACATTCACCTCCCTCAGCCACTCTTTTATCATCTCCTCATCCATCCATCCCTTTTCATTTGCCGTAATGTCTTTCTGTCCATTTGCGTGGCAGCCAGGCACAACAGTAAACAACGCCTTTTCATACCCCGTTGTGTGTATCGCTACCGTGCTGGTCCCCTTCTTCTCCACCATGTGATTCACCAGGATGTTGAAAGTGAGCGACACCTCGTCCATGTTGGCGATGTGGCTTGGCTGGATGCATTTGTCGGCGATGTGTTTGCTGCAGTAGGAGTGGAAGCTCGCCAGCTTTTCATTATAATCCGCCGGCAATGCTGAGCTACTGTAGTCCTGGTCCGGATGGAAAATTTGCACTCATAGGCGTGTCTCTTTGCCATTATCAGGATTGTTATGACAACAATGTTCTGCATAAAGCACATACCTTTTCTTTTATACACAATCCACGCCCACACTTCCCCCTTTAACGTTCTCATGGTGGTCTCAACAACGTCCGCAGTAACAAAACACATAGGCCGCACCGCATTATAGGGCACGCCGCACATTTTGAGGAAAAAAAAAGACGTTTATATGTGCCTTATTGTCGTGAAAATACGGAAACTGGGATAATATAATTTTGTAGGATAAATTTTTTTCTTTAGATCACTTAGATCCGGGCGGTCAAACTCATACTTACATTGGGCCACTTCATCATTGTCAAGTCTTTTAAATGACAGTTACAGCTTTATAACATAAAAAAATAAATACTTGATTTAATCCTTTTATTTACAAAATTAAATTTAATTCAGTTTATATATATATATATATATATATATATATATATATATATATATATATATATATATATAT
>NW_015150727.1:802610-807229 GCF_000732505.1 Cyprinodon variegatus
TGGCACAAACCTAGCCTGTATGTATTTTTTGTATGTCATCGAGAGTATTCAAATGATTTTCAATCAGAAAAAAAATGTGTGATTAAAATGCGATTAATCCCGAGTTAACTTAGGCAATTAATCGCGATTAAAAAAATTGAATCGATTGACAGCACTAATATATATATATATATATATATATATATATATATATATATATATATATATATATAAAATGCCAATTCATAGCACATGTCATCTCAAGGGACTTAAATGTTCACCAAATCATACAGTCAGATTGATTCAGAGTTTTCTATCTAAAGAAAACCAGCTGTAAGGTTTCCTGGTTGGTTTACTTACAGGGTGTAGGGCTGATTGGTTCCAGCTGGTACTCCTTGTTGGCAATCAGCGGGTCCTTTATTGCTTGCTCCAGTTCCTTATATACAGTATACAGTAATTAAATATTTATTATATACCGAGGGGCTTAAAAGTTTAATCAAATTCAGTCACAACACTTTCAAGAGCACATCTCACAACTTCAAAACAAACTTCTTATTGCAGGCATGGATGAACAGATGCTGAGTTTGGAAGCAGAGAACAACCAAAGTTTATACAAACCATGGATGATCCTATTATCCCTGTTACAAAAATCCACAACATAAAGGAATTATTTGGGCAGAAAATGCACATAGGCTGGATGCTGATGGGTATTTTTTAATATATCATATTAAGTTAAGTGTTCATTACTGCATGTTTTGCTCCTATGAATTTAATAATAATATAGCGCATACTGTCCTCAAGCTCGGAGGTAGTCGGAGCGCAGCAAGACGGAAGAAACAGTTGAGGCTGGTTGATTCCACGGGAACGAAGACTGGTGATTAAAACATCTTCCCTCCATTACACTTTTAGAAATTAGACTTAGACCTAGACCTAGTATACAGAGTGTATACCAAACAAAATTATAGGAACCACTAGTAACCTACAGATTGAGAATCCCAGCAGACATAACACCATTTTGGATTCTGAAATCTTGTAACATTTTGTTCACTCTATAAACAGCATTCTGTCAGCAGTGGCCAAAGTGATAGAAAGATAGAAGAGAGAAAAGCAGAAAATGTAAAGAGATAATTTCAAAAGAGGGATGGTTGTATTCAAGGCAAGAGATGCTGCAGCCTGTTTTCATCACACACTAAAACTGCTCTAGACATATGGAGTCTCAGGAGATGGGTAACAACCCATGCTTGTTGATATATTTTAAATTATGTTGGTCTACAAATACAAACGGAGATCAATTTATTAAAAGGTCCACCTTTTATGGTTGCCTTTTGTGCCTCTGCTTTGTTTTCTACCTCTGCTCCTGTCTCCTTGAATCCCAGTCTGCCTCAGCTGATGGCCGCTCACACTGAGCCTGGTTCTGCTGAAGGTTTCTTCCTGTTCAAAGGGAGTTTTTCCTGTCCACTGTTGCTACACGCATGCTTAGTGTGAGGGATTGCATTCGAGTCAATTATTCCATGCAATCAACTGCTTTAGCTTAGATAGAGTTTTCAATTCGACTGTATGATTTGGTTGAACTGCATCTGTAAAGTGCCTTAAGATCACGTGTTGTGAATTGGCACTGAATTTAAATTAATTACATTATTTTTCTTTCTTTGTGAAAAAAAAAATTAATGCCAGAAAACCTGTTAAGAATTTATCAAGGTAAAAGAAGGTATCTTACTTTTGCAACTGACTGATCAATCAGCATCCATCATTTCTCTGTTCAACTGGCAGGATTTGTTTTCTGTAGAGAATCCACTGAGGCTGACTGATGCCTCATGCCACCCTGAATAAGCAAACACTTTCCTGAAAACATGATATAATTACACAGCAATCAGTAAAACTTTAACATGAACTGAATAACAAAGAAAAACAACAAGGTTAATGTAATCCCAGCAGTATGAATCAGTCACTGCCTATTAAATATTGAATGCCATTTTTATGGTTGAATTTGTTTTAGAGGTTGAGCAAACACTGGAGTTTGTCATAAACTAACCATGTGGTGGGAATCTGACTGAGTGTCTCCATGCTGCGTAGACTCCTGGCTGGGCAGCTGGTCCAGCTGCCAATCAGAGAGTCAACTCATTAGCAGAGAAACTGCAGAGAAATGAAACAGAACCTTAAGCTTTTGCAGCATTAAAAGGGACCAAAAAAGGAAATAGAAAATTTACTCATGTTTATTTGACTTTGCTCATAAACAAAGGGAAAATAAGTTGAACGCTAAAGTTGCTTATTATATTTTGTAAGGAAAATACGATAAGGAATCATTTAACTGCATATTAAGTGCTAATGTTTGTTAGTTTATTTTTTTCTCCAGTCGTTAACATTAGCCCACACATATGTCAATACAAAAAGCTAAAATATAGGTTGGTAAAATATTGGAGAAGAGAAATGAATTTCCAAGTTTTTATTTCCAAAAAATGCTGGTAAGTCTATCATTTCAACAGACAGCATAGGTTAAAACATCGCAAGTTAAATATGAGTTGTTTGCAAAACTTACTGAAGCCTCCAGTCAGTGAGCGATGATCACCAGTTGGAAGACAGAATCCAATCAGTTAAAAAAATCAGTTAAAAATTTAAAACAATCATTTTCGTCGTGATCACAGAGTCTGGGAGCGGCCATTTTTGCCCAAATATAGTAACACCTACCTCCTGACATTTCAATCTGAAAAACTCACAGAGAGAAAGATGCAATTAGAAGAGTTTATTGATACAATAGTTTGAACTTTGGCGCTCAGGCCTCGGCAGGAAACATAAATGCTTATTTATACTTTATTGCAGATAAACTGATGTATGAGAATAAGGATATTTCCCCCGGGCCTGAAACTGGTGGTGGAGTTTAGATAGATGAAGTTTGGTTAATCCATAGAGGCTTGTATACAGGGTGATGCTTGAGTTAGATGTCACTGAATGAACAAGGTTGCATGAACTGTCCATGAACTGTCCATGAAGAGCAAGCATGAAGCGACTGTGGAGAGAAAAAACTCCCCTTGGGAAGAAATCTCTGGCAGAACCAGGCTCAATCATGGCGGTCTTCTGCCGGACCGTTTAAAGTGACAGGGAACTCCATGAAAGTCTGGAGGGAGTACACACTGGAGGTGAGGTTGAAGGAGCATCGAGGAGGAGTCAGATGAGCTTACTACAATGGTGGAGAAGGGGATGGAGGTGGGTTGTCTGAATCAAAGTCCGACATAGGAGCGATGGATCTTGCGCTTGTTGAAGAGCAGGCATAGAAATGATTTGGAGTGGCTTTAAGTAGAGTGCTGGAAGATGATTGGGCATCGAGGAAATGTAGCTTGAAGCAGATTGGCTGCATCAGAGGCGGATCAGGCTCAGATTGAATGGACGTAATCAGAGTTTCTTTAGTTGAATTTTCGCCTTAGCTTCATCTTCCGGCAGTGACGTCACGGTGCGGTAAGCCTAATGCCATTCTAACATTGAAAGTGTTTTCGGATCAGTGCCTCTGTCTTACTCGGGTATATCTGCTTTTTTCTCCTTGAAAAAGAACCTATACAGTTTACCAGATCATACAGTTAGATTGATTAAAAGTTTTCTATCTAAGGAAAACCAGTTGATTGCATCGACTCATTGACTCAAAGGCAATCCCTCACACTGAGTAAGGTTGTAGCGACGGTGGAAGAAAAAACTCCCTTTTAACAAAAAGAAACCTCCAACAGAACTAGGCTCAGTGTGAGCAGCCATCTGCCGAGGCCGACTGGGGTTAAAGAAGACAGAAGCAGAGATACAGAAAGAAGCAGAGATGTAAAGGCAACTGTAAAAGGCGGCCCTGTCCAGGAAACACACAGCCAGGCAGACGAGCTCCAAGAGGATAAAGGGAGCACATCCATCCAGTCACAGTCAGAGAAACAGGACTACACTGAAAAACAGACTGATCTGCAACATCTATGTCAATGTCAAATTTATTTATATAGCACTTTAAATACAGCTATAAAACTGCACCAAAGTGCTTTACAGGAAAGAAAACAACATCCAATTAACAAAACAGAATGTGAAACACTGCTTCAATTAAAAGCCGAAGAATAAAAGTAAGTTTTAAGAAGCGATTTAAAATGATCCAGGCTGTGGGCGGATTTAATTTGAAGAGGTAATTGGTTCCACAAAATTGAAGCAACAACAGAGAAGGAACGATCTTCTTTTCCTCTTAAGTCAAGTCCGAGGAACTGTCAGCAACAGTTGATTATTAGAGCGTAGACTTCTTGACACAGACTGGAATTTTAAACGGTCTCTAAGATAAGAAGTAGCTAATCTATTTAAGACTTTAAAGTTAATAAGAGAATCTTAAAATCTATTTGGTAAAAGACAGGCTGCCAATATAAAGAGGCCAGTATAGGCCTTATATGGTCATGCTTCCTGGTTCCAGTAAGAAGCCGAGCCACTGCGTTCTGGATCAATTGAAGTCGCTGCATCTGTGATTTATCCATGCCTCTATATAATGAATTGCAGTAATCCAAACAATATATAAACAAAGGTGTTGATGACAGAAGCACAGCTGATATTTCCAGGATGGAGTCAGAGAGAGCAGAATGTAAGAGATTGAATTAACAGATTCTGCAGAGTGGGAGAACAGAGATAGAATGAAGCAG
>NW_015150727.1:807520-812534 GCF_000732505.1 Cyprinodon variegatus
TGTTAGGAACATAAGGAACAATCAGATCTCTGATATCAGATGGAGCTTGGCCATTTAAGGCTTTACATGTGAGAAGGAGGATTTTAAATAAAATTCTAAAAAAAAATGTAATTTCTTTTTGAGACTTTTGAGAGTTTTAAATTGCCTTGATTTAAACATCACACTTTCTTCACTTCCCAAATGATTACCCCTGATGTGCACATTTAACAATAAAAATATTGTTGCTAGCCTGAATGCAGACTAATAGTAATAGATCTTTGCTACTCACTAGAGAGGATATCCCGCCCCCAGAGGTTAAGACAAGAGAGAGCGAGCTATAAATAATGCAATTTGTAAAACTATAAAAGAAAAAATAGAAAAGTGGAAAAACATGATTTCTGGTTACAGGGTTGATGGCTGATCAAGCTTTTAATTCAGACGATTTAGCTCAAAAGCAATTGCCTTGTTTTTTCTTTTTTTTTTAAAACAATGCAGCAGATCTCCAATATGCATTAATGTGTTAAGAACTCCAAACAAAATGTAATCCTTGAGAGAAGAAGGCAACTTTAAGAGACTAAAGAAACATGACTTAGCTTGTTGACCCATATAACTAAAACATGCTCTGATGCATTTAGTTGTGCCATTTGGGGCTTTTCAAAACTGCCATGAAGCATTAAGAACACATCAAGCCTGTACCACTGCAGTCCAATGGGCTTCCCAGTTTATTTTTCCTCACAAAGTATTCCCTACCGTATTTTCCTATGGTTTTTGAAAATGTTCTATAGTCTATATGTTTACAGATATAGATGTTAAAATCGCAATTGAAAAGGGTGTCATCTTACAATCAGTGAAAAAATGCATCTTATGTATGTATCATGCCTGTCATCAATAGTAAAAGGTAAACAAAAATTGGAAATGACAAAACGATTGAAACTCACTCTTAAGAATAATTTTAATGTCAATACAGTAGCAGCCATTCAAAACGGCTAGCCTAATGGCAGCCCGCTTCCCTACAACTCCCGGCAAAATCCCCTCTAACTTGCAGCCACTGGCCGTCTCCTGGGAATGCATATTTTTTTTTACTCTGACGCCACCCTTTCACTGAATTACAGGGACTGACAAGGATATTACACTTCTCTTTGGATCTTAATGTCAACAAATCATGACAGAAAAAATATTTTAGTACAAAGATAGATGTTTAAAAAGGAATTGTAGAGGACCAGCCAAGGTCACATCAAGGAACATCGGGAGATTTTGAATTGCTCTACCGTAGATTATACATTGAAGTCATTCGTTAAGAGAATTTACTCTGTTTTTAAATGAAAAGATGCATTTAATGTAACATTAAATGGAAAGAATAAAAGCAACTTCAAGGACATACTTTGGTAGCAGTGGTTGGCACACATGCCCCAGGTATGGAGGCCTTAGTACTCGGCCTTTCAGCAAGGTCAACAATCTTAAACTTAGATTTATTTTGTCATTTTGTATACACAAGTGTAAACAAAAAGAAATTGCATTAAGAACAGCTCTCTTGACAATTTCTATTTTTTTTAAGTGCAGACTCGAAAACAGTGAAAAATACATTAAAGTCCATGGTGGGGGTGTGAGGGGTCATTGATGATGTAACGGGCTCTGGACACGCAGCGCTGGGATGAAATGTCTTCAATGGAGGGAAGAGGAGCCCCCATGATCCTCTCTGCTGTTCTCACTTTCTTCCAGTCTGAGGCGCTGCAGCCTCCACACCAAACAGTGAGACAGCTGGTCAGAATGCTCTCTATGGTGCTTCTGTAGAAGGTGGGGAGGATGGGTGGGGGCAGGTGGGCTCTCCTCATCCTCAGCAACAAGTCCAAGTGCTTCTGTGCTCTTTTGACCAGTGAGGTGGTGTTTCCAGTCCAGGTGAGGGTGTCTGTGATGTTCACCTCCAGAAATTTGGTGCTGCTGACCACCTCTACAGCTGAGCTGTTGATGAGCAATGGAGCGCGTTTAGGCCAGTTCTTCATGAAGTCCAAGATGATCTCCTTGGTCTTCTGCACATTTAAGATCAGACTGTTATCTCTGCACCACCAGCTGCTCCACCTCCTCTCTGTAGTTCTTGTTGTTGTCTCTGATGAGGCCCACCACCGTGGTGTCATCTGCAAACTTCACCATGTGATTGGTGGTGAACCTAGGGACGCAGTCGTGTGTCATCAGGGTGAACAGCAGGGGGCTCAGGACACAGCCCTGAGGGGAGCCTGTGCTTAGAATGATGACATCAGAGGTGTTCTGTCCGACCCGGACTGACTGAGGTCTGTTGGTGAGGAAGTCTAGCAGCCAATTTCAAAGGGTTGTACTGAAGCCCAGCTGTTCAAGTTTTCCCATCAGATGCTGTGGGATGATGGTGCTGAAAGCTGAACTGAAGTCCAGGAACAGCATTTGCATGTGGGTGTTCTTCTCCTCCAGGTGTGCCAGGCTCAGGTGGAGAGCAGTAGAGATGGTGTCCTGGTGTCTGGTTCAATGTGCATGTTATCTAAGGCTTTGTTGGGCTACTGTATAAAGTCTCTATTTCTGACATTTTGAATTGAAAAATCTTCCTGGATGGGAAGCAAAACGTCTTCAAACTTGGAAACAGAGTCCAGTGGATTATTTTTTTCTACTTTTTTGAAAAGAGGCAAGATAAAATTTTGAAATTTGTTCATAATGTATTTGATTAAAAACAGGAAAAAGGGTCCAGCTGTTTCAAATAAATGAATTATCTGCACTTTATCACTCTGATTTCTTTCATACCTTCATACTGTAAATACTTTTTTCTTAAGCAGGTTCACAAAACGTCTTAACTAACTAATAGCAATTATCTGAATTATTCATGCACTGTGGGCAAAGCAGATGATCTATTCAGACATCCTCCAACTGTACAAGTTTAAATCATGATTTGAAAGTGCATTTATATGTCATTAGGAGTTAAGCATTAATAAATGTGTAAATTTAAGCCTATTAAATATGAGTATCAAGTATCATCCTTAATTTATTAGGCTCTCTGGATTAATTATATATCGATTCATGATTAATGGATGCTAAATAAGATGCAGTTAGTAAGTAGAGCTAATGTTCATTTAGCATATTGTTTTGTTCCTTTTGATATATTTTAGTGATGAAGTCATGGCAACTTCTTACTGTACAAAAATACCTAAAGAAAACTATACCCTAATTTAATTAGATGCTGTTATTTAACCCTTTAAAGTAGGGTCAACAATGATTGTTATTGTTTTGCTTCTTTCAAACTGAGCAGTTCAGTTTTTTGTACTGGTTATTAGCTTTTAGTTATGGAAGTCCAAACATAAACATTTTCATTTTTCTTCTTATTTAAAAAAAAAAAAAATCTTTTCTGTATCATGCAGCTGCAGATTAATATGAATTTCACACCAAACACACTTTGAGCAGCAATGAAGCATCTGCTGGTCCATCTTTTGCTTAGCTTTATTTATTAAATAAAGGTAGAGAAAGTGTCTGGATTCACCACCTTCCCCATTATTTGCGTGCTGAATAAGGTCGCTTCCGGACCTTTACCTGAGCTCACGCATCAGTGCATACATACCCTACCAAGACACCAACATTAAGCAAAATCTCTCTCTGATTGATCAAGCAGAAAAAGATCGACTTCACTGCAGTCCCCTCCCAGCAACACAAACAGTGCATGAAGCCTTAGCGCTACGTCGCGCACCGCTAAATTTGTGCTACTTGGCTCAGATTGCATGTGCCAGCCTCATTCCAAATGGGATGATAAAGAGTTGTTCTCCATCAACAAGTTTGCCTGACTTCAAACGGCACAGAAGGTTCCAGTGGAACAGTGTGCTTAAATAAAGTGTTGTTACTGTTTATTCAGTGACTGGTAGAAGCATAGAAGCAAGACTTAGATTTATTTATTTGACAGGATCAATGTACATTAATAAGCATTCCTGCAAAGGCACCAGAATTGGCCAAAAGGCTATTTTCCATCTGTTGGCCCCAGACATACCTTAAAGTTGTCTACCTAAAAGCAAAACAGTAACAATTTTAGGGTGAAAAATATAAAAATAAATAAAAACAGCTTTACGCTTCAAAACCTGTTTAAAAATACAGAATTAATGTTCGCTGGACAGCAGATTTTCAGATAATATAACAGGGGTGAGTTTATGGTAAAAAACCAGGATATCAATTTCTGTTTCCATCACATACAGCATACATAAAGTCTGAAACAACTACCCATACTAAGTAATGCATTCAGCTTTTATCTAGTAAAACTAAATTTTTTGTAAAAGCAATAAAAAAACAAAAAAAAGAAGGTATGTGCTTCACAGGGGGGCTGGTTTCCCAATTGTCACGTTTCTCTTTGTGCAGCAAGTAAACCAATGGTTTTAATCCACCGTATATTTTTGTGTAGCTGCCATCAACACACCTACTACTCTTTCATAATAATAAATTCTAAAATAAAACTGCACTACAACATTTTGAAAGTGGTGCGACAAATGTTCTTCTCTTTTTTTTTCTGCATTATTATTATTATCTTGATCACTGCAAGAACTGCAACTACATCCGTGTCAACTATTAATGTGTACAGCGCTTCTAGGGTCTTGTGCATGACGCACATATACCGTAACTTGGTATTCAAGCGTTTGCTGCTTGTGAATTCTGTAGAGTCCCTGAAGTCAATTCAGTTTATTTCTATAGCGCCAATACACAACACATGTCATCTCAAGGCACTTTCCAGTTCACCAGATCATCCAGTCAGATTGATTTAAAGTTTTCTATCTAAGGAAAACCAGTTGATTACATCAACTCATTAATTCAAAGGCAATACCTCACACCAAGCATGCTTGTAGCGACAGTGGAGAGGAAAAACTCCCTTTTAATGGGAAGAAACCTCCAGCAGAACCAGTGTCAGTGTGAGCGGCCATCTGCTGAGGCCGACTGGGGTTCAAGGAGATTCAAGCAGAGATACAAAAGGCAACTGTAAACCAGCTCCACAGGCGGCCCTGTCCAGGAAACACACAGCCTGGCAGACGAGCTCCAAGTCAGCTCC
>NW_015150727.1:815183-816759 GCF_000732505.1 Cyprinodon variegatus
TTTAGCGTGCGCAGTGAAATAGCTCACGTTTTTATACACGCAAACCTTTGATAGATCCGGCCCAAAGTGTATAAAAAACACAATTTTGCTGCCCACTTTTGACAACAGTGAAATGACCAGCTAACAAACATTGAAATGAACATTACCATTTTAAAGTGCAGCAGTGATCCGAATGTAAACAGTGTAATCTACAGGCCACGACCAAATAGAAGGAGCAAGGGCTCGTGTGTCATATACTGGATTGGGGGGGTCATGTTATTAAATCTGCACACAAAGATGGCTCAAAATGTGGAGAGTGGTTCATATTGTTTTAGATAAAACTACTTATATGAGTGTATCCAAACTGAGCCAAAGTGGAGAACGCCTGGAAAGATGGAAACTTCAGGAGGCTGCAAAATTTGTTTACTTCCACATGGAGACGTCATAGGGCCTCTGATCAAAGGTAATGTCCAGAGGAATCTTGTTATATTGTCACTACATGAATAAACTGAACGGGATGGAATATAAAGTTCACTGTAAACTTGGTTAAGATACAGTAGGGGAACAATAAACAGTAAGACATTTTAATTTGACTATCAAGCAATGTAAGTACTTTTCACAATTGGTTCTCTAAAAAAAAGGATTTATGTGAAGCATAGATGATGAACTGCCTCCTCTTTTTCTACTTTCTCTGCTTTTCAGCCTTACTCTGCTGCTTCCCATCACACCCCTCCCTCTCTCTGAATCTTTCACTGGAGGACGACTGTTGAGATTCATCATTTGAACCACTGCTGGAATCCTCCCCTTCTATGTTTTGTGGCAGGCTGCCGCTCAGGATTAAACCCCCCAGTTGGCCTGAAATATTTATACAAAACAAATGTCAGGTGCTATTTTATTTATGTATGTATTTCTGTAGGTAATTCTATTCATTGTTTGCTTCACACTAGAAATGACAGCACAGGTAAACAAACAAAAAATGGGTTTTCATAGATGCAGACACAAGATAAATCCGTATTTCTGCAAACCCAACTCCTTTTACACTAACTAACACACACAGATAATACAGAATACATTACTCCAGTCAAAACAGACAAGGTCTGCCCAATGTGTAAGAAACATGTAAACAAAGCTTACCAAAAGCAACCTATTGTGGGAGTAGGGGACAAAACATTTTGAAGAATCAATGCAGAATGTCTAACTTTACACATTTAAAGTTAGTTAATCCAGCTTAATTTTCAAATATCTTTATAAAGCTGCTTACCCTATCACCCTGATCATGACACACACTTTATGACCAGAGGTGAGAGTTGAAATATAGACCGGCTGGTAAATCAAGAGGTTTGCTTATTGCATCAGCTCTCTGTCTTTTCACTTCGGACAGATGAAGTGTCCATGTTATAGTGGTAGCCTCTCTGATCCCTCTATAGATATTCTGATCCATTCAATTACATTCAAAGATACCTATTAGTTCAAAAGGAAAATTACATGTTGTAAGCGAAAGGCTTTTATTTTTTTTTATGATTTGTAGATGTTAATAATTGTAGGTAGAAAGGATTGTTTGTTTGTCTTGAAATAGTGCTGGCCAAGGATGCCCACT
>NW_015150727.1:816912-820669 GCF_000732505.1 Cyprinodon variegatus
ATTTGAAAGCAGTGATCGGTAGGATCATAGAGGAACACTTTAATGCATTTTCGGTTCATAATGCAAGCACTTTCATTTATGTATTTATCTTAATACGTTTATTGATATAATAAAAGTTTATTAATGATATTGATAATAATATCTTGTTTTTTTTAAAAAAAACAATGAGTTAGGTCTTGGTTCAGTAGACTACTTTCATATCAATAATTTTTAATAAACATTTAACCAGCCCGGCCCTCTATACGATAGAACAATACAGGATATGCAGCATTTGTTTCAAACACTAAAGGATTTAAGCTTCCTTAAGAAGGTACAGTCAGCTCTGTCCGTTCTTGTAGACAGCTGCACAGTTGTATCTCTTGTCAGGTTTGTTGTTGTGGTGAACGGCAAGGTATTTATACTCCTCCACCACCTCCTCCTATCTCAGGTCCATGCACAAGGTTACCCAATGCAAGAAAAAGAATAATGCCTCTTTGGTTCTTACCTAAAAGAACACAGAGCATAGACCAAAATGATGCAGAACACAAAGTTTTATGTTTACGTGTTTCTTGGAAGCTTTAAAGATGTTTTCTAACCGATTAACTGACATGAGGATACAGGATGTCGTCACACAATATATTTCTGACTTCTGCTTTAAAGACTACTTTTAAAATGGTTGTCACGGCCCTTCTCCTCTGTTTGAAATATTGTTTGATCAACTGTGTAGATCTACAGTTTCTCCAGACCAAAGTCGTATACCAAAGGTCGCCCTCCTTCTCTTTTCACCCACATGCTTGAGCTGTTCTATGCAGACCCTTCTTCTGGCACATTAAACTTCGAGCCAATGAATATTCATTTTGTGATCCAATAGAGGTGTCTATGGACATATATTGAGAGTAGAGCCTGCATTGGTTGCTGGGGTGAATGAAAATATGGCCACGATTTTAGAACTGTCCTGCTGCTTCCTTAGCTATAAGAAAACAGCAGGAGATGGCTCATACTGTCCAGTATGTTTTTGTTAAAATCAACAGAATATTAAATTAAGTGCTTGGGTGATAACTGTTGTGATTTTATGTTCTATTAAATTCCCAGCCAGCTGGGAATTATATTTCTGATACTTTAAGAGGTTTTTGCCCTCCCCGGTAGGGGCTGAAAATATCTTATTTAATCAGATATTATTTCGGCTGTTATACACTGTTTGTGAACACACGCCATACTAGCTGCGTGTTAGAACAATAAACGAAAGAGTGATTCGAGCACTAATCATGGTCAAACAGTTAATTCTGCACATACAGGCAATAATTTCAACACAACTTCTGTTTAAAATATAAGCGTTTATTAACAAAAATCATTCAGCTCCAAGTCAAACATATTTCAGTTTAACACTCTTAACTAAACCTAGTGAAACTCAACTAAACTAAACTACTATGTACAAAGAGGAAGGGGAAACATGGTTGAAAACCATATTACAGTTTAAGGTGGATTTTGAAAACCAAAGTTTATCTGGAAGAATTTGGGATATGATCAAATTAGCTTTTCACTAATTTTAAAGAAATTGGAATGTTTTCAGGCCAATTCACAATGGAAATCCATGAGAAGAATAAAACATTATTTGGCCAAATAATGTTTTATTGAATGATTTTCTTAATCAAGAAAAAATAACCTTTAGTCAAATGACTCTTTATCCTCTTTGAAATAGCTAGCAGCGAATAGACATCAGGATTCCACTAAATGACTCTTGGTCATACTTGGTATTCGAAATGTAATTGGCATATGAGGAACACATGAACACTGTTGTTATATCAGTGTTTAAACAGGTTACTCTAGCATAGCATGCAGTCCATCCTGCTGGCTTATCTCTACTCATCAGTAAAAGACATATTGTTTGTTCTGTCCCTAATAATCATTTTTGTCCATATCCATTTAGAAGGCTTGAGTTTCATCCAGCTGCAGCCCCACGGTCATGGAAGGCTCTCTTTTGTCTCAGTGGCTCATCCAGGCAGGCTTATCCTCCAGCCTGGCTCTATAAGTTCTGAAACTCAAGAGAAATGTGTTGTAAAGGGTCTGTTTGCAGCAGTTTGGTTCTGAAAGGTTAAGACAATGAAATCCGGGTCTTTTTTGGCCCAGATCTCCACCCTTGCCGCCCAGTGCATCCAGGCAGTTCCATGGGAAAAGAGAGGAGGCCAGAGCGTGTTCTGTTGTTCTTGTTCTTCCTCACACAGAGGGGGCTAGGAAGTCAAACCTCTGTGGGCTGCCATGTGACTTGGCTGTGGAGGCCTTGGCTGAAAAGGAGGGGGTGGGGTGTGTGTGTGTGTGTGTGTGTGTGTGGGGATCTTATAGCTGGTTATTCACGTCATCACGTTAATGTCAAGATTAAATGTGGACACTAGTTTCCAATGTCCAAAAACCATGATCATGGCATATGGCACAACATAACTTTTCAGAAACAAAAGGAAATATTATGTTTTTTTGTTATTATTATATTGGGAAAAGAATATTACTGTGTAAATATCCACCAGCATAATGCCAGCTACTCGTATTCATACTCTTCATGTTTTACTTCATTCGGGGCTGCAGTTTCAGCAGTGACTTAACTCTACCCAGAAACTTCNTCCATGGGAAAAGAGAGGAGGCCAGAGCGTGTTCTGTTGTTCTTGTTCTTCCTCACACAGAGGGGGCTAGGAAGTCAAACCTCTGTGGGCTGCCATGTGACTTGGCTGTGGAGGCCTTGGCTGAAAAGGAGGGGGTGGGGTGTGTGTGTGTGTGTGTGTGTGTGTGGGGATCTTATAGCTGGTTATTCACGTCATCACGTTAATGTCAAGATTAAATGTGGACACTAGTTTCCAATGTCCAAAAACCATGATCATGGCATATGGCACAACATAACTTTTCAGAAACAAAAGGAAATATTATGTTTTTTTGTTATTATTATATTGGGAAAAGAATATTACTGTGTAAATATCCACCAGTGTAATGCCAGCTACTCGTATTCATACTCTTCATGTTTTACTTCATTCGGGGCTGCAGTTTCAGCAGTGACTTAACTCTACCCAGAAACTTCCTCCAGCTCTGCTGGGAGAAGCCAGAGGCACTCCCAGGACAAAATAGAGACATAGTACCTCCAGCGTGTTCTGTGCTGTCGCCTGGGCATGCTCCTAGTGGGACATGCCTGGAACACCCTCCAAGGGAGGCTTCGTGAAACCTGCATCATGAGAGAAAGAGATTCCCAATACAAGCAGCCTAAAAGAGCTTTCTCCGGGTGTCAGGACACTCCCTTAGAGACAGGGTGAGGAGCTATGTCATCCGGGAGGGGCTCGGAGTACAGCCACTTCTCCTCCACATCAAAAGAAGTCAGGTAAGGTGGAGCGGATATCTTCTTTGGATCCCCCTAGAACTTTCCTTTGGGAGGTCAAATACCCAAGGAGGATGCCCCGGGAAGAGCACCGGACAAGCTGAAGGGACTATGGCTCTTGGATGCTCGTGAAATGCCCTGGGCTTCCCCCAGAGGCGCGAAAGGGAAGTGCCAGAGGAGAGAGAAGTCTTTAAATCTCTGCAGAGACTGCTGCCACTGTGTCCCAGTCCCGGATAAGTGAAAGACCGGGAATACAAGTACGAGTATGACAAACCTGTATACCTGCTTAAGCTCTGTGTTTCCGTCCTCATGCATTCTAAATGCATCCAAATGCATTCTATTTAATATATGCTTCCATTTAGGTAAATATGCTTCCAATTACGTAAAACAGCAAATTTTTTAGACCAGATGGACTCTGAAATGGAC
>NW_015150727.1:822607-826070 GCF_000732505.1 Cyprinodon variegatus
ATCTGTTCTGAGAAAGGAAAAGCTTAAAAGAAAGTGAAACGAGTGCATATCAAGTGCAACAAAGGAAAAAGTCTGTTTTTATATACATGAAAAATTGTTTATGTTTTTGTGTTTTCATTATGTAATGTCAACTCATGTCACAGGATTTTGAAAATTTCGTGTCGAAAACTCGCAATCGCTTAATGTTGAATTATACCCTTTATACATTTTTACATCATCCTGGATTTATACGAATCTATACGTTATATATGTCTATATGTTTAGTCTATATGTTAGTTGTACGTTGATATACTTTGGAGATGAGTTCTTGATAAGATACGCAGAAGTTATGCACAAGTTACTCATAGGTTTAGGATAAGCTAGATGCCACGACTTGTGAGTAACTTAGACGTAACGTATGTCAACCATCAGATAACTTAACCTGTAACCTATGGCCCACATATGGGCGTACTTCAGGGTGCTCCTAACTTGTACAAAACGTACCCATAACCTATGCAAGCGTTTTTGCCACTGGTCTAAATCATCAAGGTTGGCAGGGGCTTTAAACCATGTTTCAATTCCTCTAAACCTAGAGAGGGAAAATGTATGTTCTCTTATCAGTTTGTCATTGAATTTGAGATCCGTAAAATGGTATTTATCTATAACAAGAGTGGGAAAGATCAGTGTTACATCAGAATATTGAATCCTTCTTTAAAGCAAATGGTTGAGCATAAAAATATATGAATTTGAAATTTTATATTTTAGAGAGATTGCATTTACTGATAATGAAATATTTATTCTGGTAAAAAAAAAAAAAAACTGCATTGTAAACTATTTATTAAGGAGGTTTGTGAATAAAAAACTTTGAAATTAAATAAGCCCAAAGGAGACAGCAGGTATTTCTGAGCAGTAATCCTTTCAAGCGGACACCTCTTTCACTTTCAACAAATTTAGGAACATCACTGAATATAGAGAAGGGAGACAGACGAGGTCAGAAATTGGATTAGCCAGTTGGATGTGAAGATAAGCTAGTGAGGACAGCCGGTGCTGCGCCTCCGTGGCCTCTCTGATAACAAAGCTAATCCATCCATCTTAACCTCCTAGCCTCTGCTTTGATTCCCCTCATCAAACATCCCGCTGCCCTATTGTTGGCCATGTTTTCTGCCATTCCTAACGCAGCTATCTGGCCATAACTCTTCACTCTGCCGTGTACTGAGTGGGTCAGCCATTAATTTAGGTGGAGTGCCACTGTGTCTGTGCCTGCTGTTCGTCGCAGCCAGTCAAGCATAGCTGCTCTCTTGAATGAAAGAGACATGCTGCCTGTCAAGCTCCTCAGGGCCTTCTTTACATACCCCTCACTTCCACAAGTCCTCGCTTTGACGGGGAAGACAAATTACAATATTAAGGCTAAACTATCATCAGGACATTTACGGTGGCCAAAACTTAACTGAACTCATAAGTCAAATTCAGCAGGCAGACAGAGTGGAGGGTGTTGAGTCTCAGGCTTTTAGAAGTTGGACGTATTTAGTTTTCCTCCGGTAACCTTTGCTGTCGTATTCTCCATAACATAGCGGACGAACAAATCAAATGCACTGAGTGTTTATATGATGCCACTCAGCAAAACTTTGAGCCAAATCTTATTACACCAGATCCCCCCTTTTTAGCCTTACTTCAGCATTTCTGATGAGGGTGGAGAATAGGGGCGTGTAAAGAAAGGATTCTGCCAAATATCCTGATATATCATTAGATTTCAATTGAAATCAATTTGTTTTATTAATATACCATCAATTCCCAACCTTTTTCATTACTAAATATTTTACAGAGACAATTAAACCAAACAGATTGGTCAATATTGTTATTATTTCAAACCAATCTATACTTAGAATCTATGAAATCTCTATCCAACTGAACTACAAACTCCCACATCTTGTTTAAATGCCTGTCGAAGTTCTGGGTGAGCTGAACCACTTCCCAAAGCAGTCACAAAGCGGCAAGGCGGCGGCCAGGCTTTGGACATCATCCATTGAAGCCTCAAAGCTTCGGCTCATCTCATAACATCACTACTAATTAGCATGGTGCAGCCCTATGTCGTGGTTCTAATGACTTTATTACATAATTTTTTTTACCTTGGGTGCCTGTGAAAAGCTTATAAATAGCCTGATATAGAACCTTTAATTAAAATATGTGTTAGCAACTCATTAGAATAACATTTATTTTAAAAGATAAAGCCAAAACTATTGCTCTTTTAATGTGTGAATGAAATGTTTTAATTTACAGCTACCAACTGTTTTGAAAAATAACTCACTTTGAATTCAGTCAGCTAGAGAACATGCTGTATGTTCTGAGACACGTCTGTATCTGCTAAAAAGAGCTGCTGATGAATTACACTCCTCACTCGTTTCTGGATATAAATAATCTTTCAGTGATTAAATATGCATCAAAAAGCGGGCGGCATTAATTTACCCCACAGATAGCCCCGCTTCCCTTAGCTGTTGTTGCACATATTGGGAGCAATGCTTGAGTAACGCAGCGCAAATAAAGTTGTCAAACTAGGAGTGTCTTTTTATTAAAGTAAATTTACTCTGATTAGACAAATTGATGTAATCAACATTGCACTGCCAGACTACATCCCCCTGACTTTCCTAATCAGCCTGTAGAGGTGCAGACTTTTTTTACGGTCATTAGGTGCCAGTAATCATCAAACTGCTACTGTCTCTGAAGGATGCTTTCTGCTGCTTCAAAGTGATTCGGCATCCGCATTGCAACGCCTTCACCAAACCCTATTGTCAATTCATTTAATCTTAACTAGAATATATATATATATATATAAACATGTTGGTTTAGTGGAGTTGAAGTATGGTAGAAAAAATCAGGCTGAATGAAATGAAATTAAATGAAACTATCTTTAAAAGAAGTCCTTCTACCCTTAAAGGCTCTGCAGAGTAATACCCCCCAGGATAGCTGTGCCTGACAGGTGTTCCCTTGTTTTAACATCAGCTTTATTTTCAGCACTCCTTTACTCCAGCATCACCAAATCCCACAACAATTACGCCACAGATGAAGTGCTCTGAGTAGGGAAGCAGCTAATGAAAAGCAGGCCAGCAGGGCCACTCGTGGGTAGTTATGTGTCGGTGCAGAAGAGTTACTTCTGGCTAATACTGACTTGGAGTTTACAGTAAAACCAGCTGAGATAAAAGATGCTACATTAACCTTCATGGAAAAACTCTTTCAATGGGTTTTGTTTACATCACTTCTGGTTTTAATGTAAAAGAAAAAAAAAACATCCCTGCATTTCTAACAGCAAAATCTGGCTGCATCAATGAATGCTGTGAGCACTCTTTTTTTCCTCAAGGACTCCTCGTGTGAGCAGGGCTGCTAACAATGACAAACTTATTCATGCTACATTTATGAAAAGATTCCTTAGAGAATTTTGGAATTAAGGTATGATGGTGAGATGCAAAATTTGTCAAGTCAGTTCAAAATA
>NW_015150727.1:826660-828609 GCF_000732505.1 Cyprinodon variegatus
TTATCTATTTATTTATTGTTTTATGATTAATGCTTAATTCATTAAATCAGTGCAAACACATTAGTTTAAGGTACAGATAATGATCAGTTGATTATTCCTTGCTGACCGGACTTTTCCTTTAATGTCCATTTTAATTCCAGTAAATGTAAGCAAAAAAATGGATGTATTTATTGAGAATACTAAAATTTAATCAGTGCATTTAATCAACTTCCCCTCAAATACCTAAAATATCAGGTTAACTATAGTTTGTGTACTGAAAGACGGATCCATGATACGTGTGCACATTTTGATTGAAAAGTATTTAGTCTTTTATAGGAAAGAACTGCACTGAAAGACTGATTATGGTTAATTATGATTAAATAAGCATAGATAATCCAATCCTTCATCTTGATAGTGTTTTGATTTTAAGCCTAGATAGAAATGGTAACTACAATTCAGCACACATTTTATTTAAAGAAAGAGTACCATACAGAAAGAAATGAAATAAACCAGACATACGTTTACCCAGACTCCAGCTAGCCAATCAGCATACAGTATGGTGGTACGTGCTGACTGGTTAGACCAGTGTGGCTGAGAAAACTTTTTCAAAGCTTTATAGGGCAAGTTACCTCTTGCATATCCCTTATATCCCTTACAAATATAAGGCAGATGGGGGCAGGGAGCCAGTGGAGTTAGCGGAGGTTGGGTGTCTAGCTGCCTGTGTTTAGAGAATTTTCAGTCAGTGTTTTTTGATCCCTCTCTCCCGCTGCTCTCGTGTCTCACATCTTGGTCTAAGATCATCAGATCTATCGCTTTGAGACATCAGAATTCCGATTGAATTTCACCTCGTACAGAGCAGTGTTAATTTTGTTAACCATGACGATGACGAAAATAAAAAATGATTTTCGTCAACAAGACTAAGACAGATGAAATTTACAAGCCATTGACAAATGGATATTAAGAAATTTTTTGTTTATAATGAATTTGTCATTTGTAATTGTTAATATAAGTGTCTCTTGAGCTTCATAGAAATTCACGCGTTGTTGACCTGTTTTTCCCTACACGGTGCTTCACGCCACTCGGTCAGTAGTAGCAGAGTAGTCATTGCGTGGGGCTCTGAATCCGGTGTACGGTTTGTTGAAGGAGCTGGGCGAAAACGCCTGATGTATGGAGCCATTTCATTTACAATGAAGGAGAACACTGGAGGAATGACGCTGAATGTCAGCTGAGGTGCCAACATGCTGCCATATAGAAGAAGGTAAGGAACGGGTGTGTCTGTGTGCGGGCACGTGCATGTGGATGCGTGTGTGTGTGTGTCCCTTCCTGTGCCTTTATCTGTCTGTCTCTCTGTCATAGAAGAAAGGTGTTCTACTGGTACACTGGATGTTAATCGTTTAACACTAGAAGTCCCGGAGAATTCCAGAATTCCAGTTTTCCTTCCCCTCTTCAAATTTGTGTATTCACTTTACCTTGCTAACTGTCCCTATTGTAACGCAGACAACCTGTGATACGACCAGCCATTCAGAACAAGAGCATGCTCCAAACACTTTTCATTACCTGCCCCTGCAACATCAGACCTTTTTGCAGGAATATATAGATAAGTCATATCTAAATCTTTTATTTAGGCAAACCTATTGAACAACCAGATATCATAAAGGTCCTAGTTCCTGAGCTGAGAACAGGTCATAACCATGCTTTTCCAACAAGGCAAGGCAGAGCCTTATATTGTCCATTCACCAACAGACTCATTTATATTGCTCACTATGTGAAAGAAAGAACAACTTAGAGAATAATTGTATCTTGTCTTGTCTCGCCTTTTCATGTCATTCAACATTTCAGCTTAGAAAATGACAAACAGTATGATTTCAGTATAACAGTAACATTTATTTCACCAAAGGAAAAGCGCTATGAAGCTACAATTGTCCCATTAAGCAGTTTTCACAAACCCAAGGATGAGTCCTTCCTGCATT
>NW_015150727.1:830182-834132 GCF_000732505.1 Cyprinodon variegatus
CCTCCCATGGTTCCCAATTCCAAAGCAAGAGAAGCAAATACCGGCTGTCCTAAAAGTCTCCAGATGATATCATCACGTAATCTAAATATTTGAGCTACACACCCACATTGTGTGTAAGACTGTGGCTGTAGAACTCAGCAATGGAAAAACAAAGTAAGTACTTGCTCTGGCATTTAGAAAAAAATATTTAATTAACCAGAACATTAGGTACTATGGAAGCGTATTGTAATCACCAAAGGAAAAAAAATCAGACAAAATACGAGATCAGTATCTCGCAATTACGAGAAAACATCTCATAATCATGAGATAACAATCTCATAAGTATGAGATCCTCATCTCAACATTATGACATCTTGTCTCATAACTACGAGATAAGATGTCATAATTATGAAATAATATGTCATATTTAGGAGATCAGTCATTGCTGAGCTACACTACATGAAACGTAAACAATGAGTGGATTGTCGAATATCATTTGCTATTATTTATATTTAGGTATGCAACTCTGGAAAATACTGAGTTTCCTCAATGTGGATGGATGGAATTAGTTTTTGTTTGTCTGAATTGCGCAGTAAGTCTTTAGATTTGTTTAGGCGAAAAGCCACCTAACTCTAACATGTATCAGGACAGACCTTGGTACAGAGAACTGCAGATATTTTTAAGAAGTAATCATGACAACCAGTTTTCTGAGAAGTGCAACATTACTGGCTTAAGTAATGCATGACCAAATATATGGATACGATCTCGTAATTATGAGAAAACAACTCATAATTACGAGATCTTATCTCATAATTATGATATTGTATCTCGTTATTATAATGCAATATCTGATAATTATGAGATACTAATCTCGTAATTATGAGATCAGCTGTCTGATTTTTTTTTGTCTTTGGTGAATGCAATACGCTTCCATAAAATTCAGACATTACACATTAAATTCTGAAATAAATCAGACCTAAAAAGTTGTGTTTCTTCACAGAATATATTCATTTAAAGAAGGAGTCGAATAAAATTTCAGATATAAAAAAAGAGTGAAAGTTCACTGCAAGTTGTTTGTTGTGAACCTCATCTCTTTGGTCCATAAGGCGGCCATTTTTCTATGGAAACATGCTGGGAAATGTTTCATAGTAGAAATGTTCACAGTTTGAACTTTAGAGAATAAAGGTCATTGGTTTCACACCTGGGATTATGTTGGATCTAAACATTTTCACCCTAGTTGTGGTCCTTCAGCTAAGATTAAATCATAACTAAGCTTTAGGTTTAATAAATAAAAGCCTCAGACCTAGTGAGCTGTAGCATTACAAACTACAACAATCCACACAAGCAGTTTCCCTTGAGACAACAATCTGTTCACATACTGTAGGAGCAAAAAAAATGTTTATAGTCTCTACTAGTAGTTTAGGACATCGACCATGAGGCAGTTGTTTTTAACACAAGTATTAAATGTCTCGGTTAAAATGAATTCTTTAGCTTTCTTGTGTTTTCTGTTTTTTGGGGGAAGGTCCTTTACCAGCTGCTCTTTTTCATTATAAGAGAAGTGAAAGCATATATAGACTTGGAAATGCACCTCCATCCAGGACGACTGGGCTTGCAAATGAGCGGTAAGGACCTTTTTCACTGCAATTGTGGAAAGCTGCAGGAAACTCACCTTACATAAAGGTTGTAAATTTAACTGCCGCCATTTTTTTCTAGATTTACTGAGAAAAAATGTGAATAATTTTTCTTTGACATGGAATCCAGATTTTCGCACAGCTTTTGACTTTTAAAGACTATGGTCTTAAACTTTTGATCAGCTGAAAAAAAATGTTTGAGTGTAAATGCAGTTTTCAGAAAATTCCCTGCTCAAAAGTTCTTGTCTCTTGCACTGATTTTTTCCTTTAACATTGTAAAGCTCTACTTTGAACCTTCTTAAGATCCAATAGTGCAAAATGCAAATTCTTGCAATTTTTTGACTGGTCTTAGGATTTTGATCAGGAGTGTATACTGTAAAACCGCCTAAAAGGGTCAAACTGGAGGCATGAAACGCGAGTTGGAGAATTTCTGAGGGGAAGGTTAGGGGCGGGGCTAATATTTCAAACTTAACTGCTTTCCTCACTTATAGTTCAAAACTGTTCGGAATCAGGTACAGCGCCTGTAATTTAAGTAATGTTCGTGTTTCTGCTATTTCAGCTCTTTAGTCTTTTAACATTACATGTCCGCAGTTGATTCTGAGTAAACCCCAGAGAGGACTAATATTTATTGTCTGATCTGAGCTCAAGTTCTGCTAAGATGTTGTGTTTTAAAGGCTGTTGAGGTAATTGTTGGAAGATTGGATCTGAGAACTGGACTTTTAAAAGATTAAAAAAAAACTGACCAGGGAAAGTGTAGTTAAAGAGATGTGAACCCATTAGAGTTAAAGTTTCCTTCAGAGTCAACTGGAAATAGTAAACCCGTCTGTCCATCTTCTTCTGCTTACCCAGGATCAGGTCGCGAGGGTAGCAGCTTCAGTAGGGAGGACAAGATGTCCCTCTCCCCAGCCATTTGGGCCAGCTCCTCTGAGGCGCTCCCAGGCCAGCTAAGAAACATAGTCCCTCTAGCGTGTTCTGGGTCCCCACCCCCCCGGGCTTCCTTCCGGTGGGACATCCCCACAACACCTCACCAGGGAAAGTCCAGCAGGCATCCGCATGCCGGACTGGAGTTGTGACAGGCAGCCCGGGCTGCAGGCGGCTACGATCTGCACCTATTATTCATTCTAGCTAATCTGAATCGTTTGATTTCATTTTGAGAGTGAGATCATCTATATTAGTAGCACTAGACATCTTCTAGGCATGTGAGTAAAACTAGCAGCAGTTCAGGGGACAGGATGAATGAATGGTAGACGGCGCGCGCAGATGATGTCATACTCTGCTTTGTTTAAAAAAAATATAAATATAAAAAATATAACCACGGATGTCTGGGGGACAGTGATTCGCCTACATGTTATGAATGCTGACGTACCATAAAGAATAAATTATGAACAGTTTAGTTTGTGCCTTCAAGTCGTTGCCCATAGGAAGACGTTACTTGGATATTACATCTTCGGAACGGCTCCAGATGACACAAAACTATTATGGGTGAGTAGAACATGATATAACGTAAAATCAAAGGGCCAATGTAAAAAAAAAAAAAGGTGTTCTCCTATAAACAGAGGAGCTCAGCTGAACCAGTTTTCATGTTAAAACAATGAAAGAGAGAAGAATCAGTTAGTTACAGTAAAATATGAGCCCATATCTATGTCTAGGAGAGAAACAGGACTAAGGACTGACAAACAGACCCAAGTGTATCATCTATAAACAATGGTGATGATGGCAGCAGCCCAGCTTTTCTGCAGGATGGTGTCACTGCCAACGAGAACCAAACCAGATGAAGCTACTATGAGGAGAAAAAGGCAGATAGATAATAAAGTTAGGGATTTAGTTGACAAATACAGCAGAATTAGAGAATATAAGTGCAATGAAAACGAATGATGAAAAGTGGTTCCTATGTCCTCCAGCAGTCTAAGCATAAAGCAGCATTACTATAGAGAAGGCTCAGGATAACCTGAGCTGTAATGATATAGTACTTTCCGCATTACGATTACCAGTTAGGTGATAACATACTAACAGATAAACTATAAATACACATGAGAAAAATATTTACCCAGGTGAGGAGTCTCTTACAGTTTTGCAAATTTCTCATGACTTTGCACAGACGAATTCTCTCCCATTTTTGTGATTTTCTTCTCTAGGGAAAATCAATAATTTTATTATCTTACTTATTTTTCTTTTATTTCTAAGTTCAATTGAATTCAGTTTATTTCTATAGCGCCGATTCAAGCGACTTTACAGTTCACCAGATCATACAGTCAAATTGATTCAAAGTTTTCTATCTAAGAAACCAGTTGATTGCATCGACTCATTGACTCTTCAGCAATCCCTCACACTAAGCATGCT
>NW_015150727.1:834412-839696 GCF_000732505.1 Cyprinodon variegatus
GCAAAACATTTCAGAAACCGTATGTATCAAATATGATACATTTGGCATTACAGGGTTAAAAGTGTGTACTGTACAATTTTTTTATGTATCAATACAGCAGTCAGGCGGTGTCTACACTCAGAGGTGGACGACTTTCACCATGTAGTTAATGCTCTATCGTTTTTATAGCATCAACTATTGGATGTGGGTAAAAAAGAGAATTTTAAGAAAAATTGTGTATTTTTCCTTGACATTTTCTTTATGTTTGATCCACGTGATAGATGAAGATGACAGATGATTAAAATTGTATTTTTCCTCTCTTTTAATGTTTGTACAGCAGCACTGTGTAAGCAGTAGAAAAGTGGGCATGAAGATAGGATGTAAGATTCTGTCAAGAGGCTTAAATATCAGGAGGTGACTTAGGAGATTATGTGACAGGATCATTTGCATATAGACACTCATGACAGAATCTTTCAAGAACTAACTACTAACTTACTAACTTGCTGCTTCACTGCATAGGGCATCTTCAAACACAAGGATACCTCACTTTACCAGGGGAACCATCTCTTTTATGATGATAGCACACTTTACTCAAGCAAAGTACATTTTTGCACTTTAGTTGAATAATTGTTTTAGGGGTACTTATAATTTTCTACTCCATTTCGGTGCAGCTTCAACATACTTGTTCCTTTCAGCTTAACAGACCTTTGCAATCCACTGTTGCTGATTTTCTATTTTAAAATGAAACCTCAACACGTGAGATAGCGGCCCTGAGGACTGGATTTGGACACCACTGTTTTAGAGATTTGTATGACATTGCACTAATGTGAGACACTCAGGGCAGACATTATTCGTAGTTTATACATTTTATTAAGGTGTTAGTTGTTGCCATACGGTCAAGTTGTTCAGTAGGATGAGTCTCAAACCACAGTTCTAGTTTCTCTGTAGTCATAGATTCAACCTTAAACCTCTATTCTATAGTGAAAGTGTGAGAAGAATAGAGAGTCTCTTGTTTTCTTTTTGTTTCTAAGAAATAATTAAAATAGCTGTTCTTAGTTTTGTGCCATTTTTATCCTGGCATTTTTTACAGGTGGTTTAGAAATTGTAGCAGTCGTTCTAAGCATCAATACAGCAGTAGCCATTCAAAATCTCCCCACTTTCCTTAATGAGCCCTTGGCTGATCCCCTGCAATTCCTTTTTAAACATCAATATTTGTACTAAAATGTAATTTTTGTCATGATTTGTGGACATTAGGGTCTCAAGAGAAGCTTCATCTCCTGGTCAGACCCTGTAATTCAGTGAAAGGGTGGAATCAGAGTAAAAAAAATATGCACTCCCAGGAGAAGGCCAGGGGCTGGAAGTTGAAGGGGATTTCGCTGAGTTGGAGGGAAGTGGGCTGCCATTTGACTGGTGTTTGGCTGGGGAAGGCTATTTTAAATGGCCGCTACTGTACAATTAGTTTCAGAAATGTTCTGATATTAGAAAATTGTATTTGTATTTTTCAATACATCAGTACTTTTAAATGCATGTACATTTTAATTTCATAAGTACTTTAAAAAGTGAGTGCTTCAATACTACCGAGTAAGTTTTGTAATTTAGTGAGAACCAGGCAACTGGCTATCAGACAGTATAAGCAGAGAGCAGGCAACCACGAGTGCACTGTAGGATTTAAAGGGTACCTGTCTCCTCTAAGGCCGGGCATACACTGTTCAATATTTTCAATCGTTGCACTCAGCTACAGCTCAAACTGTATGAAAAAAACTCAGGTTTTAAATGTTCGCAGCTCACGATGCATGTTCTCACACTTTGTGGGCCGACACTCTGATGAGATCTACCTGCTCACACTGTATGTCCAAACAACACACGTCGGACTCTGCGCCGGGAGATTGCGCTGGTCTGGCTCATCAATCGGGAAGAACTAGAACTCTGTTGTTTGCACATGCCCAGTGCTGGAGGCTCTGGTAAATCAGTTCTTAGCCCTGCTTCAACAGCAGGATTTGTCCACGAACGCCTCAGGACAACCGACTGATTTTCTCCCAACCTTACGATTCTTGATCAGGAGTTGGTTGTGAGAAGCTCATCGCCCCTCGTTACCCCCTGTATAGCTACACGAAGCAGGACGTACGATCAGACTCAAAGTTGGCCCGATAAAAAAAATTCTCACACAACTGTAGAATTGGCCCAAAAAGCAAAAGAAAAAAAAACAAAAAAAAAGCTTATGCATATTCTCTATATTTTATTTAGCTTCTATGTTTCTCTGCCAGCCTCTCTGCTCATGTTGCCTGCAGAGCTCCTAAGTTTGTTATTTATCATTAAATATTCTAACCTCCTGGTTCAGTCAAAAATTGTTTTGCAAACCCAAACATGACATCTTTTTTTTTTTTTTTTTTGCAGGCATTGTCCAAAGTTTGTTTAGTTTTTTTTTTTCTTCAGTTTTTCAACTTCAGCTACAAAACAACTGCACCTATAACAACTTTTGGCTTCAGCAAAGTAAAAAATAGACTTTCCATAAGCCTGCTACGATGCCTTTCAACGTTTCAAAATGCAAAAAAATATATAAATATATCTTCATTAAATCCCTTTTCTAATTAATGTCAGATTGGCTGATGTACGCCTCCAGAAAACATATCGATTCGCTGTATAAACGTTGCTGTTTCGCTTTGACATGAAAGATGTGAAATATAAGTATATCAATGATTAATGTTTAAAAGTGTTGACAGGATGATGGTTGGTGAGTTTGTTTCTATTTACTTTCACACTGACTTTATCTACTCAGTCTGAAGAACTTACTGCTTAACGATGATCAGGAGAAGGTCTCTGGGGGATTGCTGAGGGGAGAGTTAAGGAATAATAAAGAAGCAATTCCACGTAATTAACAGACAGAAATAAAACACAGAGATGAAACAGCAGATGAAAAGGAAGATAGAAATGTAAAAACCATGGGGGGAATAATCAGCCTTTTCTAAAAAAACTTTATTTCTGGCATGCCAGAAAAATCTTCTCCATTTATATTTTGTCTATTTCTAAAAGTTTTCCAGCGTTCTAACCTTTAGTACGCTGAGTTTTGCAAGAGCAAACTGTTGAAACCAAAAGATGTTTCTGAGATCAGGGTCATAACTCAGAACGACATGCAGCTGAAACAGCAAAAACAGACAGAAATCCTGATAAACTGTTCTTCTGTGAGGCTGACAGGCCCTGTTGGAGAGGAGCTTGTGTAGGCGTTGGCTTTGATGACTTGTTAGAATGTCATTTAGGTGAAAACCACAAAACAACACCTTCCATTCATTCTTTATTCCAATTTTAAATGACTCACTATTGTAGGTGTGATCACAAAGCATTTCTGCACAGGCAGAAAACAAAGTGCGTTCATTTAGATAAGCCCATCCTAAATGGAAATCTTTTGAATATAAAAAGAAAAATACCTACTGACTTATAAAACGGAAAGCTATACATTGCCAAGCTGAAATAAAATAAAAAGTTCTTTGCAAACAGAATCTTTATGCTGTCGGATCCTCAGATATAGAGAAGGAGAGAGCATTTTGCCAGCCAGAGTAATTTTATAATAAATGGAATTAAAATGTATAAGCTGGTAGCTCATGCAGTCGCATACAAAGGTTTTCTAAAAGATCACCGCATGGGTTTACATTTATTTAAAAACGCTTGCCTGCAAAATAAACATGCTCAGATGTATGTTAAACTACTTCTGCACATTATTTAGCTACCACCTCACAACAAAATCACACATGCGTGAGAAACTGCCACTCTGAGTTAAAAAAAATTGCTCTCTGCGCGCAGCAGCTCCTCCCTCATGATTTTTCTATCCAGCGACCTAACTCAGGGACGGCTGCGCTCTCAAAAGTGTCTCTGCCCTCGGACTGATCTTCTTAATGTCCTCAAATCATGACAGAAAGAATATTTTAGTATAAAAATTGATGTTTAAAAAGGAATTGCAGAGGACCAGCCAAGGAAGGTGGGGAAATTTTGAATGGCTACTACTGAAGTCATTTCAAAAAAGGTAAAAAACAATCCACTGGACTTAGTTTCTAAGTTTGAAGACGTTTCGCTTCCCATCCAGGAAGCTATTTCATTTGAAATTTAAAATAGATTTTCAATTGATCCTTAGTTCAAATGTTTGAAATTTCATTTAAAAAGCTTCATTGATGGGAAGCTAAACTTCTCCAAACAAAAAGGATTACTTATCTTGATGATCAACCCGGAAAAGGAAAATTCTCCACTATACCTTTAAGGAATTAAATCACTTGAATCAGTACATTAGAAGTATTTCTTCAAAGATTCATATACCAAATTACTCAGTTAATGCCCCCAAACAGGTGACGTCATTAAGACGCTGGTTTTTAGGCTACATCTGGTCATTCCATTATACTCTTGATTTAGTCCAGAAATAAATGTTGAAAATTGGGCTGTCTGGTTGTCTGATTTTGTCCAAATTCAGTCTGATAATAAAAGTTCAAAAAGTCATTACAAACTGGGTTTGCAACGTCTTTTTAAACACCTGAAAATTATGGCTTTTCACTTTTCATTTTTCATCCAAAAGTAGACATTGTCTGGACGTAAATCATGTTGTCTTCTCAACCATTTTTTTCTTGGTGGGTAGTACTGCAGTTTTGATTTTACACTTAAATGAGCTGGCACCTTTAGGTTCCACTTCGGCAACATTTTTAAAAAATACCACTACTTGAGGAAAAGTTTGGTTACTTCATCCAATAAAGAGCATGCTTGTTTTAAAAAAAAAAGGTGCCCTAGACAAAGGGGCGCAAAAGCTTTTTAATTTTGAATTGAAAGATCTTCCTAGATGGGAAGCAAAATATCTTCTTGGAGACTTGGAAACAAAGTCCAATGGATTGTTTTTTTTAACATTTGGAAAGACACACAGTTATTTTTTATGCTGAAGTACTTAATAATAATTGAACTTTATTGATTCACTCTCTGCATTTAACCCATCCCCTTGGGGAGCAGTGGGCTGCCATTGTGTGGCGCCCGGGGAGCAGTGTGGGGTTAAGGGTCTTGCTTAATGGAATAGTACACCCAAAACATGATTAGCCTTCATTTTCTACTCACCCCCATGCTGAACAACACTCTGCATCTGGAGATCTGGTAGGCTAAAAGCGCACGCCTGCGAGTTCACGAGCCTACGGAAACTGCGGCAGACCAAACCAGACGCATTCAGCGTCTGCTCTTGATAATGCAAGCGTAGAAGAAGAAATAAGCTGTTTACCTGTGCAAAGAAAGAAACAACGAAAGAAAAATGTCTGAGGACTTCAGTGTTGAGGAAGAGCATGAGTTC
>NW_015150727.1:840826-843057 GCF_000732505.1 Cyprinodon variegatus
ATGTTCATACTTTCACTGTGTTAGTCATTCGTTGCGTTCGCCTGTCTGCTAAGCTCAAAACAACCGCGCCTAGCTTGACGGAGAAACCAGGAGAATATTTAGGACAGTGCACTTTTACTTCCGCCCTCTGGGGGGAGCCTCGCTGGAAAATCAACACCGGTTGCATAGTATACCTTATAAAAAAAAAAAAAAAAGACATACAGTTTTTAAAAGTCTCTGTTCTCATAGATCATACAAGCTTACTGTGTCTGAACATCCACCCTAACCCCTAAATCCCTCAGTCACTATATAGAGCGGCTGGACTTTATAGTGAACTCAGTTAACTTACCTTTCGGACAGACGATCACTGTTTTGTCAATCCATTGGTTATGTAACTACTCCACTGCACTGTACCTGCGCTATCTTTGTCATTATACGCCGCTGTCAGAAAGCGACAGCGGGCCGCTGTGACAGCAAACCCTATAATGCTTTGCAAGGAGAGCTATCCGTGCAAAGCATTCTGGGATATATCTACCTCTTTTGAGGCCTTTCTTTTCTTCTCATACACTTCCTACAGACTTTTTCTCTTATGACCCTCGGCCATTTTCATAGAACGGTGAGAAAGGTGAGCTTTATGACTGTCTGAAACTGTAGCTCACCACAGATATATGGCTGAAAGTGCGCATGTGCAGAAAATGATAGCTAACGGGACGAGCACGTAGGATGGCCTTATGTAAACATATCACCAGAATGATTGACAGTTAGGAGGACCACTTATTTTGATGATCCACCCGTAAATAAAAGATCGTCCTCTATACCTTTAACTTTTGTAATTACACAAGTAGTCTGTTTACCCTAATTACTTTTATTTAGTATTTGTTTTTTGCAACATATTCCTGATTCACTAAAAATAAAATTAAATAGCTTTATGTTCACTCCTGCACAGTATATTAAAAGAAACAAACAAGCAAAAAAAACATGTTTTCCATTTTGTTTGCTTTGAAAAGGCTCCAGTGAGCCGCAAGGGGGGCGCTAAAGAGCCAGACGGGGCTGTGGAGCCATGGATTGCTGACCCCCGCTGTAAGGAGGTTGAGACAGTCTGAGTTTAAATTGATGTTAGATTTAGTACCATTGCTACTGAAATTATTAATTATTTAATGTATTTAGTTAATGTACCAATTAGGAGTTTAAATAGCACATTTAGCATTTTATTTAATGCATCAATAAAAATAACTATGAGTTTACTCAGGACATCTATGACTGATATTAAACATATAAAAAGCATTAATGGAAATCTGGGCATTGCTTCTTGACAAGATTGTAAACGTTGTTTCTAAAATAGACATGAGCAAATGCCTACATTAGCAAACCTGTCATCTAGTTCTCTCTGCATTTGTCAGACATTTTACATGAGAGTATTTTATATTGTTTCAGGAAAGATCAGTGTTTCTTGTTCATCCAGCCTCGACATAAACCGACGTTTGGAAGCGGAGCCTTGATATCTTCCCCTTTTAAAGAGTGAAATGCCCCCCTCCACCACCAGCATCAACACCCCCCAACCCCAGATTTTTATTATTTTTTTCAAAGGAATTATGAAAAGCTCTCTTTCCAGCTTATCCCTTCACAAAAAAAGGGCTCTTATCTTTTCAGGGAGATTCTAATTTATATAGCCAGAACCACACTGGCAGATGTGCTTTGCTTTCATCAAGCCGACTCTTATTTGCTCGGGTTTATCTGCCAGAAAAGATCCGCAATGTGACAGAAATACATTTTTACAACTATAGAGACAAGCAAACCAAATCCAGCAACAGACTCACATTCAGCAGTCCTTTGTAGATGGTGTGAAGACTGCAAAGTTGCGTATTAGTCAGGGCTATATAACACTGAGCCCTTCTTTATTATAAGCCAAAAACAAACATCCTGCTTTGTCTAATGTTCACTTAAGGCAGCAGGGATTTGAAAAAGCCAGCTCTCCTCGAGCAGCTGACCTGTCAAGCTTCCAGTTGATCTTTTTATACCATTATTGTGATGAGTATTCAAAAAAGCCCTGTTTTGAGGTGCTGTAGTTTTGGTGACTCTCCAGCTGCAACACCCCAAGGCTTACTGTTATGGAAATTCACTCACTCATAGGAAGCAGTACAAAATCAATGTCAGTACGTTCAGAGAAGCAGGCACGTACAGCATGAGTTTCCCTAAAGCTGGGCGTGCACATGTTGGTGTGATAGCAATTGCAAATCTTGATCTGGCTGGAC
>NW_015150727.1:844964-849329 GCF_000732505.1 Cyprinodon variegatus
GAAACTGGCTGGCTAGGAGCTGATGGAGGTGGCAGGAAAGGGAAAAGATCTTCCCTCTCCCCATAAAAGAAGCCCCATAATTGAGACTCCTCAATATGGGGAGCTCTGACTGCAGGGGGGGGTGTAATCATTGATGTTGGTTTAGGTCTTTCCAAAGATGGGGCTAGCTGTTGGTAATGGAGGTGATGACTGAGACTATGGGAGAAACTGAAACAGGAGTCAGCCTGACCTGCTGGAGAGGGAGGGGAGGCTATTGACAGCAGAGTAGGAAGGAGATGAAGTGATGGTTTGGGTGGTGGTGGTCTTTTGAAGAGTTGGGCGCTGGGGTTTTGCATCTTCATTTAATTATGATTGCAGAAAAATATAATTTTCCAAAGAGGACTCCACACCAAAAAAATGTAAAATAAAATCCTGTGAAACAGCAGAAGCTGCCATCTTTTATTTAGCAGGAGAGAACATGTTTTGCTTTCTCCGTAATTTACTGCACCAGTGAAGAAATTAGGTGGATGCCTAAAAGCGTAAAACAAACAAAAAAAACAAAACTGTTTGGTTCTATAACATTAAAGTAAAAAACAAACAAAACAGTTGGGTCGGGCGTTTTCCAGTCTGACCCACCTAGGTGAGCGAGGGCATGCCGTCCTAGCCTGGGTGCCATTCCGAACTTAGTCCCGCCCACAAAGTTTGAGGTTGGGAAGTTCGGTCTGGCACTGCTCCATAGTAGCACGAGTATTATCGCCCACTGTCAGGCGATCCAATCAAATTGTCAGGGCGGGCTTTATACGATGATGGACAGATGACCAACAGTAACNGGGTGATCCTGCGCTCCCTCTTTTTTGCCGTTGTTTAAATAAAATTTGTGGCCATGCCAGATCTGTCTCCTCATTGTTTTCTGCATGTGGGTAAGGAAACACAGCACCACGACACATTTGTTAAGTTATATTAAGTGATATTTACCAGAAGTGTGTTCCTTTATGAGAGCTATCTTTAAAGCTCCTCCATGTTTGATGTTTGTTTTTTTATGGGAAACTTAGTTTAAGTTGAACATTAATTATTTCTTACTTGCTATTGGTTTGGTCCTTTAAAACATATTTCTTCTCATTATAAAGATTTTTAAAATGATCATAGAAATAGACCAGTTAAAAAAAGCAGGAGGTGTTTAGAACTTTACTGTTTTTGAAGTTGTTTTCCCATAATGCTTTTCTGCCTCGTTAGCAAGCATTAGAAAGTACACACGCGGGTTTGAATGCACATGGTGAGCAGTTCATGAAGTAACAGTCTCTCTGGGCCCTTTAAGTGTTAAGAGAATATGAAAAGGATGAGAACTGAGTGCTTTGCTTCTTCCTTCTGTTCTCTTGATGGTTCACAAGTTCTCTCATGCCTGTCTGCTCTTCTTCTGACCTTTTCAAAGTTATACATACAAAATGAGTTTTTTTTTTTTCTTCCGTCAGGAAGGAACCATTTGGAAGCAATTCCATATTTTAGAAGACACTTTCCACCGCTCCAAGGATTTTCAAATTCCCATCGAGACTCACTCTGCATGATTTTTTTTTCATTACTTCTCAGACTTGCCTTTTTTTTTTCAGAATCATTCCACACTACAGCTCTCACTTTACATCTAATATTGGGCCAGGATTTCAATTTTTGTCTGACCTTTCCTCTGCTACATTCTTCTGGAAAAGTGCAAACAGTGTTGTGCTTGCAGGACTTTCATTTCGGGCGCTGAGCTTCTGCTAACAGAAAAAGTCCATCTCAATTCAAGAAACTAAAACCGCCTATCAAAGTGTCAGAGTTTCTGACGCCTTGGAAATATGGCTATTATTTACAGGTATTAGATATTGGTCTGTTAAAGATTAGGCTCTGAGAAATGTAATGTATCTCTCCTGCCCCACCCAATGTGACTGTCAACGGGGGGGTTGCTTTGTTTGTCTCATAAATGTGCTTGTTAATTTCTGCCATACTGTTCGCTGTAACGAAGCCCTTGCCGTATAAACATTGTCAACAGATGGTAGGAATCATTCAAGCAAAGGTGTATGGGATACTTCTGGGAGGTGGAGCAGTGGAGCTGTGTCTTGGCAATGGCTTGTTGAGTGAAACAACTCCATACATCATATGACCCCCCCAAAAGAAAGATAGATGTGTGGGGTGAAACCCATGCAACTATTACCTCAGATTGATCTCATCAAAAAACATATTTATCTGAATGCGCTGCACTCTAAGTCTTAGATTAATCACGTTCCATTTATTTCTGCAAGCCCTTATTTGATGAAGTCATCTATTGCAATAATTTTCTTATTTGATGAAATAGCAGCAAACCTGCATAGTCAAAGAGACTGAGAACATCTGCACCAGTTTCAATCCATCCACTGTGCTTTTGGTGCCCCCACAAAGATAGATAAAAAGAGACAAATGACCTGATGCTCAGACCACACCAATACAGCTCTCAGCCTGAAGGGACGCTTTGTGTTTTTCGCTGAGATGCAATTACGCTATCTCTTTTGTTTCTGTTCACACCTCACCTTGGTCCTGAACCAGCTGAGGAGTGATGCTGTGATAGCTGAAAGTGAGAGGTGGGGAGTGCCGGGACATCAGCTGTTGTCAGGCACAAAGAGCTGGGGAGATCTTAGTAAATATTAATCAGTAAAAATGTTGCAAATAGGGTTCCTTTATGAAATTAAGGGCTTCTAACTATAATTTTAGCATATATAAATGTTTTAACTGGTAAATCATAGAACTCTGCAGTATATCAAAACCAAGTAAAGGTGGAATTTATATAAAGAAACATTGAAATTTTATTTTTTTCTCAATCAAATGCTTGCTAATTAACTTAACAATTATTAAGGAATTAATAAAAGGAACAAATATATAAAAAGTGTCAAAATATAACATGTAAATAACTTGCACAAAAATAATTTGAGTAAATAAAAAGGATTTGTAGAAAGTTACATCACACTGCATTAAAAATGGACAATTTAAAGAAGTCATCTCTAGGACCATTAATTTCATTTTAAAAATGACTTAGCTAGATCAAGCTTTCAAGTCGCAAGAGATTTGGTAGAATGTTCCATCTTATAGGGGCTTCATGGGGACAAGTTGTTTTTTCCTGCTTTTTCAAGACATTTGAGACAGACAGAAGGTAGCGATCATTTGAAAGGGAAGAGTCTTGCTTGTTGCCTTTTGTATTATCATTTTACATAAACAGGATTGGCACAGATTATCCCGAGCTATCTCTTTATTTAAGCTGCTATAGAGTTAGGCTGCTGGAGGACATGGGGACTAGTTTTCATAATTCATATTCATTCTATGTTTAGTCTCTTATTCTGCACAGCTGGTTGTTTCAGTGCCAAGCTATATATTCTCTCTGCTTTTTTTTTTGTCATATTAGCTACATCTGGTCTGGTCCTTGCTGGCTGTGACACCAGGCTGCATGCATGCGCGGTGTTATGGATTGCTGAACAGTCAACAACAAAATGCAGGTGAATATCTACTCATCTAGGGGGAGTGAATCCTGCAAAGTCACTGGCAGGATACAATCGGCTTGTTTCACTTAGATTTAAAACTTATAACCAATTAGACTAAACTGTCTCTGCAAAATGCCATGAGATGACATGTGTTGTGCATTGAAGCAATAGAAATAAACTACATGGAAAATGTAATTGCTTGCATTTTAATTAAACAAGACCTAACCTAGAGTTGCCTTACATATACAACTGTGCTGTTATTTGAACATTAAACATCACTTTCCTTTGAATGCATTAATTCTGTTGCCATGGTTGTCTGGTTATCCAGCCACTTGAGGACACTTCTAAGTAAGGCTGTCAGTTCAGTGGAGTAATAGTAATAGTAAACATGATAGCTGTGGGGAAAATCTTAATAATCCACCTTAAAATGAAGCAAAAAAAACCCCACCATTTGTATGTTCGGTCTTATATACTGTGTTGGATTTGCCTAGCAAGTTAATCTCAAATCTATGAATTGTTACAAGTTAATCGAAACAAACCACTCACATAGATTGTGACTTTTGGATATGAGGTGGCCTAGTTTCACCCCTATACAGCACGGGCTCTGTAGGGAAAATATAGTATTACAAAATTGCTTGAAGTTTACGAATTGAATTCTTTTCAAATTATGTTTTCCAGATCATATTCTGTCCTGGAGAAAAGAAGCATTTCTATTGGTCTGTATGGAAATTTGCAAAATCATTTGTATTGGACTTCAAGTGAGGAGAATATGATTTTGAAAACACAATTTGAAAGGAGTGCAATTGGTAAAACTCATTTTGTAAAATAAAATCTAAGAAAATAGCAAACAAAAACACCTTTTATTTGATCCTAAACCATCCATCCATCCATCCATCCATCCATCCAT
>NW_015150727.1:854291-858287 GCF_000732505.1 Cyprinodon variegatus
GCAGCTTTCGGTGGAGCCCTCCATTGAAAGTTAAAAGTTCTCTTTCTGTTGCTGTTGTTCAGTAAAAGTACATTTTAAGACCATTTTAGGTGAGAATATTATACTTTAAAGCGTCACTATATGGTCCATTTACTGATTTAATGCGTAAAAAAAAAAACTATATATATATATATAAATTGAGAGGATCACGGCAACCAGCGGAGCTCCAAGGCTAACGGCAGCCAGGGCAAACCGCAGCCCATCTGCTCTGATGGCAATTTTTGACTCTGCTTTGAAATCAGTTCTGGAAGCATTAGACTTGGTGTTTTCATTGAAACGTGAGCAGGAAGAGACTCTACGCTCATTCATTTTTGAGGACGTATTTGCCATTTTACCATTCACACTCCCCCACCAGCTTTCTGTCATGCTTACTATGTCAGAGTCAGTTGTGCTCATGTTCAGAGCGTGGCTCATTCATTTGAGCCAGACTAAATTACACATTTAATCTGACATTTAGTCTGGTCTTTCAGGCTATTAGACTACTAGTACAAAGATGATCGGGCAACAGTCAAAAGTGGAGGCCTTAGTGACCTAACCCCTTGACATTTGAATCAACTTTGGTGAAATGAAAGCAGGAGCATGGGGCCCTAGGCACCTACCTAGTTCTGCCTAATGGTAAAACCGCCCCTGCCTATGGAGAGCCAGAGAACTGTAGTAGGTTTGCTCATTGCTCACTAGCTCAGCTGTATCAGTTTGAGGTTCAACCAACATGAGACAGTGGAGGAGAAGTTAGCATTCCTGTGGCTTCAGGGAGAAAATAATTCTTGTTGTTGTCTACGAATGTACTGGTTGGATGGAGACCTCTTAACCGCCTTGGTTGGGTTGACAGCATCCCCAATAATATATAAAAATGGATTCAAAGACTAAAAACCAGGTATCATTTTTGCAACCTCTAGAATAATGTATAACTCAATATCACTGTATTACATAAAATCCCACTGAAATTGTTTTGCTCTAACATAAAATATGCAAAACAGTCTTAAGTGACGTGAATACACTTGCTAACTACTGCGAAATCTGCACAAAGGCTGCTTTTAAAACAAAGCAGGAAGCAAGACAAGGTTATTTAAGCGCTATATCATAGACTGTATGATAACCCTTCTGAGTGCTGCAGCTGGAGTTAAAGTTGGAAAGAGAGAGATACAGCGTACAGCTTCGCTCTCAAATTCAGTTTATTTTAAGACATATGAGACCTCATTTTCAAAGGAATTTAAAAATTGAGAGGGAGGAGGTTGGGTTTTGAGTAGAAGGATAATTAGGCCTTCATTAATGATCCTTTTTATATTTTTTGACAGCATTGGAAATAAAGCTTTGACTTGCTTCATTCCTACCTACTTGCAGATGTGGATCTCTTTTTGCCTGATACTATGAACATTTGATCATGTAGTGCCTCTGAAGGAGCCTTGCCACATTTCATTACTACAGCTTCCTGTAAAAAGCGGCGTAAACACCATGGCATGAATGATAACTAGAGATCAATCAAAAAGTTCAGTACATCATAACTTGCCTAAAGAAGACAGCTGAGAACCTAAAGGGTTAACAGAGCTCTTCAAATATTTCCGCACAGAATATATAGCAAAGATGTATCCATCATGAAATTCATTCTGTCATCCAGCTCATGCGTTTCTCTGATTCGTCTTCAAAGGTGATGATGAAAGGTCTTGATAAAAGCAGCCATAAATAGAAAGCACTTTTGAAACCCGCTCTCTGGGGATCATCTGATATCTGCCAAAGACACCTTTCAGCACCACCAGCCTGTTGACTGCAGCCCAGGGCCGAACGCTCAGAGGCCCCCGTTTAAATGGGCATAACGGAAACCAGATGTTTAAATACAAATTAATTTTTTTTATTTCTCACTCAAAAGATTAAATTAGTCAATTCTTTCCAGGTTTTGGCACAGGATGAATTAATAATGTTTTAGTAGGTATATACCAGAAAAATGAGAGAATTTAAAAATGTGCACCTAATGTGAGTTTAAACCAAGTGAGAAGGCCCAAATGTTAAATCAGAAACATGGTCCTCCGTGGTGGATTATCCCTTAGGTACGTTAACACTGCACCCTGAAGTGACCCAAATCTGATTTTTTGGCCAATATGCAACGTGTATCTTTTAATTGCTGTCTGAATAACACAGATCCGATTTTTTTCAATCCGACTCAGGCCACTTGGCTATGTGGTCCTGAATCCGATATGAATCTGATCTTTTCAAATGCGACCTGTGTCTGAACAGCCAGGTCGCATTCATCCGACCTGAACGCCACTAATACCCGACACAGGTCGCTATTCTGGGTCTTGCTATGAAGAAGTGGCAAGAAAAACAACAACCATGGCAGACGATGATGCGGAGAGCAGCATTTATGTTTAACCATCTTGAAAAGATTTTGTTTTTATGGTTGGGAAAGATCGCTACATGCGCTCCGGCACTACCATCCATGTTTACTTCCGTAAACCCAGAACATGCTGGCCTGTGACATCATTGCGTCCTCTACTTCGCATGCGGGATACTTGCGTTGTATGACTGCAGTTCACAAAGGAAAAAAATCGGATTTCACAAAAAAATCAGAATTTAGCATCAAGGCTTGCAGTGTGGAAGTAGCCTTAGTCGCATTTTTAGATGCCTGAGGTGTCCAAGTTTAGCTAAAATAATAATTTATTCATGTAAAACCATGGACATTTTTAGCCAAAATCGTATTAAAGGAAAAGTCCGGTCAGCAAGGAATAGTCAGTGGATCATATTTATACCTANAAAGCATGGTAACTTTGCTTATGACTGTCTGAGGCTTAGGTGTGCTTTGGATATGTGTACTCAGAATTGGTGATGATTTACTTTATAGTTTTGAAAAAAGAAAAAAAAAGACAAAACAAGCAACAAACAGAAAAAAAGTAAATAGAAAACTTTTTGTTTTTACTCCGGAGGAGAAATGTTTTGATGTTGACAATATAGGAGAATTGCAAGGGTCTTGGGGATGGAAAGCAGAATGCAGGCCTCTTTGTTTTCAGCTTTGGTGTTTAGCTAAGGATATGATTCATTATTAAGTTAAGATCTTACGCGTGTCAAAGATTTTTGTCTCTGAAGGGATTTGGAAAGTTTAAAGCAGTTGCAAAACTTTGAAAAAACTTATGTTTTATAGTTAAACAAAAATGTTTTCCATCACAAGAGGTAAGTAACATTACCGTTGAACGAAACTAGATCCACTATCATCCCTTCCAAGCTGCAAATTCTGTGAGACACTTAGGGTGCAAAGGAGGTTGTGACTATGAACTTAAAAAGTAAAATGTAAATGTACACAAACCTATCCCCTAAGCCAGAGGTCTACAATCTGTGGCTCCAGAGCCACGTGCAGCTCTTTGGACCCTCTACAGAGGCTCTTAAAAGCAGCTAAAATGTATATAAAGAGTTAAATAATGTACTATTCTGAAACACTTTAGTGTTATTTATAAGACTGAAAAGGATGATATTAAAAGAACCAGAAATGTGTTTTACAACCATTTTGTTGGCAACTAATTTACTATATGAAATAATAATAATAAAAAAAATAGGTTGTGTTTTGAAAATGTCAGGTCATATTTTCTGGCTCGAAACGCAAAACCCACAGGCAGAGTCCAAAAAACAAAACAACCCACCAAACGTGGACGAGGGCAATCAAAGTCTCTGGAGGACGGCCGCGGGGCCAGAGGCGAGGCTGAGTCTCTGGAGGACGGCCGCGGGGCCAGAGGCGAGGCTGAGTCTCTGGAGGACGGCCGTGGGGCCAGAGGCGAGGCTGAGTCTCTGGAGGACGGCCGCGGGGCCAGAGGCGAGGCTGAGTCTCTGGAGGGCGGCGGTGCCTTCTCTGGCGAAGGAGGGCCTCTGGCAGAGGCCTGCGTCGCCGTCTCTGATGCAGAAGCAGCCTTGGGGGCCAATGTCTCTGATGCAGCAGCAGCCTCGGATGGGGCGAGGGGCGCCCGCTTGGGGTTCTTG
>NW_015150727.1:860683-861834 GCF_000732505.1 Cyprinodon variegatus
TTAGTACGGTTCTTTGACAAACATGGATGCCTCCAGTAAAGCACATTCAAAAGAAAATAACTATTAATTAAAAACACTTATTATTTATTGAACAGTATGTAATAATTTCATATTTAAAGTACTTTCAGAAGTTTAAATTCTGAATATGACCAGACTTTTCCTTAAAAATCCTTTTGCTAGTCTAAAAATCCCTGAATAGATCAGCACCTCAATCCATAACACATTTGTTGTCAGTGTTCTGTCTCCAAGAGGTAAAGTGTTTTCATTTGAAATGTGCCCATTTTTCTAAGAACATAAGAGAAAGTTCTGTTGTGGCGTGAGCTAAAAGCTACTAAGAGAAAGTCTGTGACATACAGGTTTGATGTTTTAGGAAGTGAAGTTGCTCCATTGTCACTTAAACTATTGAGCAAAAATCGGGTTGAAAAGACAATGAAAAGACGACATCATTTACGTCCAAACGACATTTATCTATGGTTAAAAAATGAAGGATGAAAAGTCCTTTTTATCAGATTGTTAAAGGGCGTTGAAAAGGCTTCTTTTCTCAGTCATGTCTGGCCGTTCCTATATCCAAGAAATAACAGTATAATCAAGTCTGTTTTTCTTGTAAAAACTTAAAATGAACATGTTACCTATTTTTGCTGGTTGGTATACTGTTGCTAAAATTCAATATGGGAATAGTTCTACATTGCACAAATGTATAGATAAACTTACAGTATGCTTATCTGACGATGTATTCTCTTCTGACAGATCAACGGAAAAGAGCAGCATAAAACATTTGGTTAATTTTCAAAACAATAACAATAATAATACAAACTTTTCTGTGGTAACTTGGCCTTACCTCAAGAGTCAACATGGTCCTTCAAAAAGTCTCCAAATGGCATATTTTTATCTAGAACTATTCTAATGCTGTAGACTCTTTATTTATTTTATATAATTACGGTACATAGATTTCCACATATTATCATTTTTTATTTAATATTTATACTTATTTATAGCTATTTTTAAATTTTCATATTTTGACACTTCTGCACTGGGACCATGAACACTAATTTCCTTTAATTTCATGTTAACTTCTGTTAAAATTAATAATAAAACACAAGTATAAATGGCATCTTGAATTAATTCCTAACAATTTAGCATTTGACTGTGTT
>NW_015150727.1:865426-879197 GCF_000732505.1 Cyprinodon variegatus
TTAGATAGAAAACTTTGAATCAATCTGACTGTTGAACCACTGAACACAAATGGCACTGCCCAAAATGCTGAAGACATTTTCTCAAACCTGATAAATAATCAAACATGATTTAGAAATAGAATTGATAATCTAGACTGCGTTTTTTCTTTAGAGTAAAAAAGCTATTCACAGCACTAACTCAATAGTTCTTCAAAATTAGCAAAACATCTGTGTTGCCACAGACTTCAGTAATGATTGGACTACAACTGGGATAAAAAACTAAATAGAAATAGTTGATTTAAAACGAGTGGTTCTTTTCCACCAGCTTTCTATCTGTTGCTGTTTAAATAACTTAGACTTTGTTCTTAAAGAATAAATGAAAAATCCTGCAGATTACTCCTTCCTTTTTTTAAACTCATGCCCTGAGGAGAAAAGAGGACACTCTCCCCCGTAGCGTGGCCGCTTTTGACTGCTGGGATTTCTGGACATGGACAGAGGCTTTACTGAGATTTGTTCCTAAGTCTTTTCTCTTTTTCCACATACCCCAGCCTGCTCATTTTAACATTAAACAAGTAGCATGTGGCAAGAGAAAACCATCAGTCAAAAACGCTACATGAGCTTCATGGGAAGCAGTTGTTAACGGTTAAAATTTTCACCAGCTGTATATTCTAAAGGTATGATTTCAATGTTTTTTACAGTATGAGAGCATGTCAAAGTATCCCCATCCAACCTATTCTCATTATGAGTGCGTATGAAATTGTACGGAAAGTTATGCACCGTAATTTCGTATGTTTTGGACGTTTTTTTCGTCGTATGCGCATGTGCATCTGATGCACCATTCACGAATATAGAATATAAATTACAATTAGCCCTAACCCTGACCCTAACCCTAAGATTTTTACGTCCGTCCGCGGATCTGCTTTTTTTTTTTCTGTCTGCCAGCGCATGCGCACTGATGTGGTTTTTTGAGGAAAAACGTCCAAAACGTACGAAATAGTGTGCATAAGTTTTCGTACGATTTCATACGCACTGATAATGAGAATATGCTGCCCCATCTTGATGACTGACAGAGCTTTGTAAAAGGATTTCTCCCCCTTACAAGAAAAGGAGAAGCTTTATCATCATCAGGATACAACGTATCCTGGCTGCATCTCTTTTAGCAGTGGTAATATTGCTAAAACTTGTGCGGATCTTTTGCAGACATGGTGGAAATAATGCTGTTAATTTTTTTCTGTAGAGAGCTTGTGCTTGGTCCTGTTATAAAAGGTTAATGTGTTCTACTCAGGAGGATGGACCAGCACAAGCCAGATTTTTGCATGTACCCATAGAAGATGTATATATGGCTTTATCCTTAGAATGAATGAGTCTATGAACAAAGTTGCTTTGCCAGTGCTGCTCATTACCAGTTCAGGGGCCTTGTGTATAAAGGCCGTCTAAAAACAGCATATAGTAGCAGCCATTCAAAAATGGCCCTTTCCAGTCAAAAGCCAGCTGAATTGCTGCTGAATGGCAGCAAAATTGCCTCTAACTTCCAGGCACTGTCCTCCCCCTGGGTCTGTTTTTTTACAGGGTCTGACCAGGAGATGATTGCTGCTCTTTGGATTTTAATGTCCACAAATCATGACAGAAAGAATATTTTAGGATGTTTAAAAAGGAATTGTAGGGGACCAGCCAAGGACCCATCAAGGAAAGTGGGGAAGTTTTGAATGGCTACTACTGTACCTGTGGTGCAATGTTTAAGGCCATACTCTTAGAAATAAGAGTTGTGTGAAAGTGTGGCAATCAAGGCAAACTTTTCACCTTCCAAGAGAATACGGGCAAAGTTTTGCAATGTTGCCTCAGAGCAAGAAGGTTAATTGTTTGAGCCCTGGTCTCGGTCTTTCTGTGTGAGGTTTGCTTGTTCTCTCCCTGTCTGTGTAGGTTGTCTGAGAGTGCTCTGGTTTCCCCCACCACATATGAACGCATAATGAAAAGTGAAGAATCTTTCTTTTGTTAAAACTTAGCCCATAACATGAAACATGGTTGTTTGTTGAATTTGAACTAAAGGAATATTAAATCTAATGTTTTTTTTTTTGTTTTTTTTTTCATTTACTGTCTGAAAAGCTGTACTAAATAAAGTCTGTGTATTTCATTCTGTCCAAGTCTGTCTAAATTTTTAGAATTTAAAGGGGTCATAGAATAATTATATAGGTTATTTGTTGCTGGTCCTTAAGGTCTCTAAATAGGGTGTGTAACATTGGTTGGGCTGAAAATGGCATATTTGCTGTTCTATGAGCCCTAATGCAAGCCTGGTTTTAAGCCCTAGAATAAAAAAAACAGGTTTTCCTTTTATGGTATGCTCATGAATATTTAGATGAGCTGTGCGCCAATTGGTTGGTTTAAAACAAGCAAAGCTGCAAAGCAAAGAAGCATCATAGCAACAAGTACTCACTCACGGTCTTACTGGACAGGCGGGGGATCACTCACTGAAGTGAGTGAGGAAGCACGGGGCCGTTGATGTCGAGGCTACCGTCACCTGGTTGGGTTCAGTCGCTCCATCCCCGGCTGGCTCCCTGCCTCCGGACCACACATCTCAGTTCGAGCGCCCTGTCCGGTCCGGTCCAGTCAGCGGCCCAGTCGGAACAGCCCCTCGTTTCAGTGAAAGAAGTTCAGCAAATCCTGCTTTGAACTGTCCAAGATTTTGAAAGCTGTCTTCCGTAAAATGCTTAGAGCAAAGTAACAGCTGAGCATCAAACTTTGCAGGTATCTTCTGACACACAAAAATAGTCTATGCCTGTCAAGTCTTTGGACCCTTAGGAATACTGTGAAAATTTTCCCCTTTCTCCGTGCAGCCTGGAACACTGCATTTACGCCAGTGGTTCTGGCTCATTATCAATAGAGAAACTGCCTGCTTTGTAATTCTTATAATAAACAGCTAAACTGGTGTCTTCCATCTACCTCTATTCATGTTCTTGGGCCAGTGAACCAGTGGGCTGGTCTGGATGTAAATTTTGGGGCGTGACAAAAGCACAGGCCAGAACCAAATAAGGCAACATCCCAGAGTATACGTCAATTTGGTGCTTCGGTTAGATTCACCTGTTTTATGGTGGGAGTTTAGAATTGTAAAATTTGAATAGAAATGAGGTGTCGATGGGGTTTGAACTTCTCAGTGTGTCCACTTCACACACTGAACTATCGTCATTCATCGATGACAATGGAAACTCAGTTTTGCATTCTATGACCCCTTTAAACTTTAACCAAAAAATTATATGACATCTATAATCATAGAAGATCTGAGCACACCCCAAAAAATGATGGGAACAGCCCCAGTGGGATGTAAACTGTAAATATTTGGTCTGTACTCTGAGGACTATAACTTCCAGGTTTGTTGTTAAAGAAGGCCGCTCACACTGAGCCTGCTTCAGCTGGAGCTTTTTAAGTGAGTTTTTCTTCTCAGTTGTTGTTGCTTGCATGCTCGGTGAAAGGGGTTTTTGCAGAGTAAACGACACAATGCCAGCGAATATCTACCATTTCTACCTGCTCATCCAAGAGGAGCAAATCCTGCAAAGCAAATAGGTCCGTGCAATCGGCTGGTTTTCCTAAGATAGAAAACTTTGAAATAATCTGACTGGATGATCTGATTGAATTGTCTGTAATATGTGCTATAGGACAAAAAATGTAATAAAATAAGTGGACAAGGTGCAGAGCATCACACATGTCCAAAAATAGGTGCATTGAGGCATGTGTATAGTAATTTTTTTGGCACCTGTGAAAAAATGCAAAGGTTAGGTTTTTAATGCAGCTGCATTCTAGTGAGGTTTTAATGACTTTCCTGCAGGGGTTGTAAAAATAGTGGCCTGCAGCTCCTGCGGGACGTCACACGTTAACATTTGTTGAAACAGTTCTCATTTTCCTGCACTGCAAAAAATCCAAATCTAAATAACTAATTTTTTCTTAAAATAAGTGCATTTGTTCTTGAATTGAGGAGGTAAGTGAGACACTTTTCCAATGGAACAAGACAATTTACATTTGAAAAAATAAACGTTGCATTGTCTTATTTCAAGTGCATATTATCTAATTATCTTTTTAGAGTTAAAATACTAATTCCATTGGCAAATCATCTTATTTACCTACTCTAATTGAGGGTAAATACACTTCATTTAAGACTTTTTTACAGTGTGCTGTTTAAAATGAGATAGAAATACCGCAAATAATGTAAATCTCAATAAGTAATTTTTTGCTAAGTATATTTTTTCTTGTGTAAATTACACAATTTGCCAATGAAATAAGACAATTTACATATAGAATCAGAAAAAAAACTGCATTCTCTTATTTCAAGTTCATATTAACTAATTATCTTAATTTAAGGGTAACAATACTCATTTCATTGGCATATCATGTGATTTACCTACTCATATTAAAGGTAAATACACTTAATTAAAGAAATTTTTACTTATTTCCAGATCGTTTTTTCAGTGCAGTAAATCCTAATAAAGGGAAAACCTGTGTTTGAGGGGGTGTGAAGACTTTTTGATGTAGAACATTACTGATTTATTTAAAGAACCTTTACAGCACAGTTTAAGATTATTGGACAGAATGAATAAAAAGGTGAATGAGACACAGTCGACTCCTGTAAATAACAACTTCATCAGTTGGAATATATTATTCCCCCTGCGTGAAGAGGTGGCATGTTTATTGCAAATGAGAGTGCGGAGGCAGCTGTGGTCGGGCAAGCTTCTTACAAACCCTATTATTATCATTTCTTTCACTGTGGGCTTTAAGCGAGCATCTGGAAATGGAATCGCAAATAGCATGAGGGAGAGAAAAAGAAGTAACACTCCAAAAAACAACTGTCTTTGAAGTAATTACCAGACTAGAAGGGCTACAGTAAATTTAGTAATCATTTCTTCCATCTCAAAAGGGAAAACAGACATCAAACCGGGCCGCCATTTGCTGAGCCTCGGTCTCAGTCTTATCTAAAGCTGCCTTATAAGAGACCACTTGGTGGGCCTGTAATTAATTTCTTTTTTTCAAGCAGCATTGAACTTGCTGTAGAAGGAAATAAAAAAAAAATCTGGAAGTCAGTGTGATAAATACAAGTTTTGTGTGCAGATACAAAAGTAAACTGAGCCGCTGACTTGAAATTCGATTGGAATTTACGTCTGAATAAAATTGTATACCTGCTGCTCTCTCTCAGAGTCGCAGATTTCAGGTGGAATTTTAAATCAAATTTTATTTGTTTATACAGCTATAAAACAAAAAGTATTTGTGAAAAAATAGTTTTGAAACATATTTTAGAAATTTTAATGCATCATTTGAAGGCGAGTATATGCGTCTTTGCCATTTCTATAAATAGATAAAAAACAATCAGTGTCAGCTGGGTCCGGTACCAGGCCCGCCAGGCTTAAGAGGTTAAGCTTTGCATCAGTGATTTTCTGTTTCTTATTTGGGTTCCCTGGAGCTCGCCTCTCTGAGGGGCGCGTCTTTGGCTCTTCACAGCCACTATTGAGCATTTTTCCTCTCACAAATAACTGCAGGTGCTTGGCTCCAGGTACTTAGAGATTCATTTCCATACAGAAAGCCCATATTCCTATCCTCACCTACCACAGTATACATTTCAGATTAAATAATACTACTTATACTTCAGTGATAGTATCAAGGTGTTACTTTATTGTATCTCTTATACTATATCCGTTGGTTGTGCTGTTCTTTTTACATCTTTCTGCAGGTGATGAAGCAGACTGAAGATATTTCATCGTTATCTCCCTTTTATCTCCTCTTTCTTTCATCTTTTCTCCTGTTTTTCTGTTTTTCAATTCCCTCTTCTACTTTCATTGCAGTGTTAATAAAATCTCAAATAGTCCCTGCATGGATTATAATAAAGCTATTTATATGCAATAATCAAGGGGAACACTATGGCGATAGCCGTACTGCTCCACCTGTGAAAGCAAAATGTGTTGGGTTCTTTTTGCCAGCAAGACAATTATTCTTATTGCCACATTGCCAGACAGACAAAAAATTAATGATAAACCGCAAAAGATGAGACATTTTTTGTATCAGAGGCATCATGTTGACAGATTTGTTTTTAAAAACAGTTTAGTGAGTCAGTCAGTTACAAACAAGTCCTGTATTGGTCACATAACTTTCTGGAAACACACCGATACAGTGTTTTGCTCTATGGCTCCACGCATGCACCAACGCATCGGGGTTGCTGGACCCATTACTATTGTGTACATGTAGATAGCATTGTCCACTGTCGGCTGTCCATTATCGTTCATTTGCAGCTGCACCACCTGTAATTATTAATAAACTCTATGTGCAGCATTAACAATCTCAGGACTTATTCATCCTCCAGCTGGCACACACTCACCGCTGCTGGAAGAGTCAACGTTTTCAGTCAAATTTACAGTCTGGGCTGAATAAACAGTGCTGCTTGTAGTGACTCACACCACGGTTGTGACATTTCTGATTCAATATCTAACAAAAATGACATTGAAGAACGATGGCTGTTCTGTTTCCACCTCCGACCCAGGTAATGACCTGCTGTGACTGTTGTCATCTTTTTAATCATCTGTTCCTTTATTTAGATCCCAGCAGCTGGTTTCCAGTTTCTGGTCATTTTTTCACTCCAAGGTGGCTGCCTTTGATAGATAGCATTTGTCATTCTGTTGGTCAGCTAAAATCTGTAAAAAATCATCACACAGCTTCTAAAATCTGCATTATATTTATCTTAAAAGAGGATAGAGCGGGCATCCCCAAACTCGGTCCTAGAGGGCGGCTGTCCTTTTAGAGGATTCTCTGCTTTAGCACAGCTGATTCTGATGGTTGCAGTTCAATAAAAGCCTGGTAATCAACTATCAATGTAAATCAGCTGTGCTGGTCTTGTCTCACTTTTGTCTTAAGAGTAACTCAAACATTTAGACAGACGATCACTGCTTTTTGCTCCATTGGTCATGTAAGTCCACCTCTACTGCGCCGTGCCTGCGCCATCTTTGTTATTAGCAGCTGGTTTCCAGTTTCTGGTCATGTTTTTCAGTCCAACTTGGCTGCCTTTGGTGGATTTGTCACTCTATTTGTTAGCTAATATCCCTCAAGAATCGTCACAAAGCTTCTAAAAACTGGAGTATACATATTGTTGAGGTAGTGACAGCCTATGGCGACAGCAGGATGCTGTGAGAGCAAATCCCATAAAGCTTTGCGAGAGGTGCTCTCCATGCAAAGCAGTCTGGGATATATCTGCCTCTTGTTCTCATACACTTTGTGGACACTTTTTCTCTTACAACCCTTTCAAAGAAAAGGGTGAGAAAGGTGAGAAGGTGAGAGAAGAAAGGTCGCTCACCACAGATATACAACTGAAGGTGTGCATGCAAATAAAACGATAGTTAATGGGAAAAGCACGAAGGAGGAACTTATGTAAACACGTTGTGTGGATGCAGTTCACATAGGAGTTCACATACAAGTCACATACATTTGGAAATGTGAACAACCACATGAAAAAAATCGGATTTTGGAATTGAACATTGATACCTGCAGTGGGAATGTAGCCTTAGATTGAAGTCTTAATGTATAGAATGTGTTAGGTAACTATTAGGCTAGTAGAATTTACCCCAAATCGATGGGAACCTAATAAAATTGTTAAATAAGTCAAAGAAAGTTAAACTGTATGATCTTTGGACTTCCCAGTGTACCATCTCATCTATTTTGAAATTCTGGTTGAAAAACACATCTTCTCCATTCTCCCACCAACATTCGACCCATTTTAATTTGCCTACCAACAGAACTGCTCCACTGAAGACGGCATCCTCTCTGCTCTTCACCTGAGAAGAACACACAGATGCGGATTCTGTTCCTGGACTTCAGTTCAGCTTTCAACACCATCATCCCACAGCATCTGATGGGTAAACTGGAACAGTTGGGCTTCAATACACCCCTTTGTAATTGGCTGCTAGGCTTCCTTATAGACAGACCTCAATCAGTCCGGGGTAGACAGAACACCTCTGATGTCATCACCCTAAGCACAGGCTCCCCTCAGGGCTGCGTCCTGAGCCCCCTGCTGTTAAACCCTGATGACACATGACTGCTTCCCAAGGTTCACCACCAATCACATGGTGAAGTTTGCAGACGACACCACAGTGGTGGGCCTCATCAGAGATGACAATGACCAGGACTACAGAGAGGAGGTGGAGCAGCTGGTGGACTGGTGCAAAGATAACAGCCTGATCCTGAACGTGGAGAAGACCAAGGAGATCATGGTGGACTTCAGGAAGAACCGGCCTAACCACGCTCCACTGCTCATCAACAGCTCAGCTGTAGAGGTGGTCAACAACATCGAATACCTGGGGGTGCACATCAATGATCAAAAGCACACAGAAGCGCTTGTATTTCCTGCAGAGGATGTGAGTGGAGGCTGCAGCACCTCAGACTGGAAGAAGGTGAGAAGAGTAGTGAGAACAGCAGAGAGGATAATCATGGCTCCTCTTCCCTTCTTTAAAGACATAACATCATCAATGACCCCTCAAACCCGAACATGTACTGTTCTCCGTGCTGCCCTCTGGGAAGAGGCTTCAAATCATCAAAGGGGGAGCGGCGGCCTAGTGGTTAGGGCATAGAGCTTTGAATCCTGAAATTGTGAGTTTGATTCCTCACTCCCACAGACTGTCACTCTGGGTCCCTGAGCAAGACCCTTAACCCCCACACTGCTCCCGGGGCGCCGCACAATGGCAGCCTACTGCTCCCCAAGGGGATTTGGTTTAATGCAGAGAAGTAATTTCCCTCTGGAATTATTAGAGTATATAAAATCAAAAAAAAAAAATTGTTGCAGGTCCAGCAGGTTCTGCAACAGCTTTTTCTCCACCACCATCAAAAGCTGAACTGTTGAAAAAACTCTAAATCATGTCACAGGCTCTGCATCAATCTGACAATACCAAACCAAAAAACTGCACCATATGTTTCAATGCGTTATTTATTATACCATGTTTTTTTCTCCCACATTGTTTACATTTGATAATTGCTGCACTTTAATGGACATGTCTTGAGAGCTGTACAAAATGAAATTCTACTTTGTATACACTCTGTGTAAGTTGTCTAAATTTAAGTTCTTTAAATGTAGTAAAGAATGCAGGCACCACAGGCCTTTTACAGTTTCCTTTTGTATCTATGCTTCTATCTAGTGTGTCTGCTTCTGTCTCCTTGAACCTCAGTCGGCCTCAGCAGATGGCCGCTCACTGAGCCTGGTTCTGCTGGAGGTTTCTTCCTGTTCAAAGGGAGTTTTTCCTCTCTACTGTCCCTACAAGCATGCTTAGTGTGAGGGATTGTATTCGACTCAATGAGTGGATGCAATCAACTGGTTTTCCTTAGATAGAAAACTTTAAATCAATTTGACTGTATAATCTGGTGAACTGTGAAGTGCCTTGAGATGACATGTGTTGTGAATTAGGGCTATAGAAATAAACTGAATTGAATTGAACCACAGGCATGGATGGAATGGGAATCCAGGGTTGTAGGCCAGCCTCATTCATTACTCATACAGGTTAATGATCTTATGTCAAGAAATCAATAACTGTTTTGTTGTGATAACGAGATAATTATCTTGTTCTCTCAAGGACAAAAAATAATGGTTTAACCATGATAACAAGACAGTTGTGTCATCGTCTCAATAAGACAAAGGAAAAAAATAAGTTGAGTACAACTGCTTTCGGCTTCCGTAGAAAAAGAAACCGTTACTGACTATAAATTATTTTTTTCCATTTCGTTTAGTGTTTCTTAAAGCCAGACTGTTGCCATTTGAAATTACTTTAGTTTTGTGTCAGACCTGTGTACTACTTTTTTTCTACAAAATGAAACAACTGAATGAAAATCCTCTGAGGGCGGTAATGTTGTTTTGCCTGGGGTTTGCCTGGTACGGCTAGTATATTTTGCTGTACAAACTTGCATTCATGGTGATGGACTTTGTTTCCTCTTTCTGATTATCTGTTTAATGCACATTGGCCATGTTGAATGTGTTATAAAATTCATATATTTTATATCCTGATTTCTCAACAGAGAGAGAGAGAGTTTAATTTATTTTACCCCCGAGGGACATGGACGCAGTTAGAGCCTTCCTGTTCTGAGTTGATGTCTGGTCAATTTGGCTAATTTGATACACATGAAGAGAATTTCTAATTCTAGGCTTGGATTTTAGTAGAGCTTTTGTCAGTTATTATTCGTCCTTTATCTGCAGGTTTATTCTGTGGCCAGGCTCTGACTGTGGGCTTTATGAATTGTTCAAGTTTAATATGGAAAACTCAAACAGAAAACAAGATTGATTCCAGTTTGGAGCAAGAAGGCACATGTGCTTCCCAAACACTCTGATTACTTCACAAAATTACTGTTGAAGCCCGAAAAGGTTTGGAAGATGGAAGCAAAAAGCTCATTTATTTCTAATACCCTACCATACCAGCACTGTGTTACGACCACAGCTGGATTTAACTGGGAACTGGCTAATATACATTGAAAGGAAATATATATAAATTAATACCAATAAGGCCAAACTGAGTCTTGCTGAGGTTGAAAGCTTTTACTGTGACTAACTGTATGTGCTATTTTTGACATAAAACTGATCCATAGCTCATCTCTTTTAAGGCCTTAACAGATTTTTAGTCCCCCACTAAATAAAAAAAAAGTTATAGCTTATTGTTATCTAGAGACTAATAATAACAGGAGGTGAAATGCAGCTCCAGAGCAGCTTTGAATGTGGTGATATCACAACTATGCTTCTGTTCCACCTGACCAGATATATTCTGCATGCTCCTGTTCTCCCGAATCCATACATTTGTCATGATGGGCTTCACAGACTTAACCCACATGCAGAACACACCACGGACACAAGGGTAAAAGTTCAAAGGTTTATTCAGAGTTGCACAAACATATAAACATGGTTCTGGTATAAGCCCGGGACAGACTTCTCGAGGGTTCTCTGTAGAGAAGGGAAAGTTTGGTCAGCCAGATGTCTGGAGTTTCTTGACTGAGTTTGAAGTTGGTTCAATACCTGGAGGTATTCAGACTGATTCGACGAGAGGGAGAACCAATTGGGTCCAGAGCTTGTGGATCCAGCAGAGGCTTGATAGCAGCAGCGTTTGTCTTCAGACTAGAGTTTGTTTAACAGACCTCGAGGGTTTGCCAGGGTTCTCTCCTGAGAACAGAATACAGATCCAGAAGTGAATCTTCAGGTTTGGCTCGTGAGGGCAGGCGGACAGGTCTAGGAAACAAAGAGCACATCAACAGGTTAGAACACAGAAATGTTCAGAGGCACGTAGAGTCAGACTAGCGGGCTAGGCTCAGGTTCTGCTAACCATAACTTGGCAACACTCTGGCGCTGAAGACACGTCTGGCTGCTGCTTATGTAGCTGGTCTCCTGATCGGCTGATGATCTTCAGGTGTGCCGGAAGCTCCTGCTCAGGAGACCCAGGGCGCTCTCTGCTGGAGACAGATGGCAGAAAACTCCAGATCCCAACAACATTCCTTTGTTCTTCTTTAAGAATGTACTGTCAACAACAAGGGTCTGTACTCGCATTCTTGTAAATTGAGAAATGGCCAGGGGGACACATCAGTTGGACAGAAGTCCGACTCAATCCAAGTTGTAGCTCCTAGCTCCCGTTCCTTCACCTTTCAGGGGATCAACAGGTAGAACGCTATCCAGGTTAGGAAAGGAGTTCCTGATTGTTGTGTTGAATCCCGGCAGCCAAAGTTACTTATTTTTGTCCAACTCTATGAGGTGGGCAGTGCCCATACTGTCTCTCACACAAAGGTTTGTGGGCAACGCGGCGACAAGGGTCATTAGTAGTGTTGCCAACCGTCCCTTGAAAAACGGAATTGTTCCATATTTAGAAATAAAAAGTACCTTTCCTGTATTTAGAGGAAAAGGAACGCACTTTCTCCCGTTTTACTGTGAGAGTAAAAAAATAGTCAGTAAAAAGGTAATGGAAAATGAAGAACAAGAGCAGGTTAGATACAAAACTTACGGTAAACTTGCTCCGGGGCCCTGTCCTGCGTTGTGACCAATGAGCACAACATATATGTAACGATCCAGAATAACCTCCTCCCATTGTTCGAGTAGAGTGTTGCTCACAGAGAAGATAGTGGGAGACAACAGAGCAGTATGGGGGACAAACGGAGTAATTTAAATGCTGCTGCTTTACTCAGCTTTACTCTGCAGCACTCAAAGACAACTCACTGCTGCAAGCGCTCAGAAGAAATACAAGTGGAAAAAGTAAGGCTATAGTCACATAATGTGGCATTGAGTTAATGATATTTTTTTTATGTTTTACAACTGTAGCCTACAGTCATTGCATTTAAGGCACAACTATGTTTACAAGTTTGAACCAGTTTGCTGTTGCACCAAAAATCTGCACTATTTATTTATTATTTTATATTAATTTTTACAGTTTGAAGTTAAGCAGGACGGGCTTATGTTTAAGATATTTATTTTATTCCGCAAAGTTTGTTATTTCGGTATTAAAGTGAATTGCTGGATAATAATTGTTTTTCCATGTGTTCATGTCACTCACAAATATGCATCTAATTAAATACAGATTTGAGTCAATTAGTTAAAAAAATATATATATTTCACACGAAAAGGCGGCTAAAAAAAGAATCACCAAGCATGGAGGGGTAAAGGCCATCAGGTCATCCGGCACACACATGAGGTGTCCCTTTTTTTCTGGGAGTAGTCAACCTTAGTCATTATGGGGGTCCCTAAGCTAACTGCAATGGTGCTAGGAAGCATCCTGCTTCCCGGCCCTATCTCCTTCCCTACTGCCAGCACTATTGCCAGCATTTATTCTGGTGACTGCAGAAACACTTTCACTGTGATGTAAGTGTCCAATCCATTATTAGGTATTTGGATTGAGCGGAACCTTAAGACATTCTTTCGCAGACGAATGCAAACGGACTGGGATTAAGATCAGCTCCTCCAAGTACGAGGCCATGGTTCTAGACTGGAATAAGGTTTCCTGCCCTCTTTAGGTCTGAGGAAAGTTCCTTCTTTGTGGGGATGAGTTCAAGTATCTTGGGATTCAGGGTGTTCTTGACAGGGAGTTTTCCTCTCCACTGTCGCTACAAGCAGGTAATCGGCTTATTTTCCTTAGATTGAAAACTCTTAACCAATCTGACTGTATGATCTGGTTAATTTGTCTCCGTAAAGTGACTTCAGATGACATGTTTTGTGAATTGGTGCTATAGAAAGATACTAAATTAATTGAAAAGCTTTCAATTGACTAGTCAGTCTAAGTCCCTACCGTCACCTATGGTTTTGGGAAATTTGGATCATGACCACCCAATGAGATTCTGGATTTAAGAGGCTGAAATGAGATGTCTCATTTTCTCAGGGTTCTGCTAGTTGAATGGCCTAGCTCCTCCCCCTATCCCTAAGGAACGGGGATAGGGTGAGGAGCTAGGCCCTTGGGGAGAGGCTGAGAGCTGTGCCATCTCAGCTTCTACTCCATATCTACATGTAGAGAAGTTAGTTGAGGTGTATCGACCGCCCTGGATGCTCATCCATCAAGGCAGATCCCACCAGTAAGAAGCCCAGGGGAGGATCCAGGACATGCTGGAGACACAATGTCTATTAGTTGCCCTAGGAGTGACCCAGTTCAGGATGAGCAGAAGTATGAGAATTAGAGAACAATGGTTTAATGACCTTTACACTAGGACACCCAAGGCTGTCATTTTGACGGTTCTGAGATTTTAAAAGGAAAGAACTTTATTTACATTAATCATATGTTACTCATGCTAACTGAGTTTTACCGTTTCTATATTTCCTTCATTTTTACATATT
>NW_015150727.1:880639-885206 GCF_000732505.1 Cyprinodon variegatus
TTTCAGAAAAAATCTAACAGCGAAACAAGGTTTAGAAATGCTCCAAAATATTGATGAAAGTGATTTGGGGAAGAGGAAGAGACCGATAAGGAGGAGTGGGAAGCGACTCAGATTCTGACAGAGAGTCTGAGGATGTGAAAGAGTCCGAGATATATTAGTGACCCATCATCCAGTACACTCAGCGCCCAAAAGCCAAAACAGAGCTACTATAATCACAGAATGGTTGGCGTGGATGTGTTGGATCAGATGACTAGAAAGTATTGTGTAAAAGCTGCAACGCCAATCAGATCTCACGTAAATAGCAGTTATAAACTCAATGGTTTTGTTCAGGAGCTGTTTGAATGTCACCTTCTCACACAGAGACGCATGTTACCAACCCCCTCCACCGCAGTAGAGCCAGCTTTAGCGAGGCAAAGCAAACAGTGCCAGGTGAAACAAGCTGCACAAAATCCGCTATATGATGTTTTTCATAAATGTGTAAAGGTGGTCTCAGGGAAATGTTGGGGGGTACTCAATTACTTTCCATAAATAAAATTGTAATTTCAAACTTTAAACCTGTGTAGCAAAACAGTCTTTAGTATTTATTTTACAAATTTATTTTTAATACAAATTTAGACCTCAAATAATACTAGCATACAATACAGCCTTTAAAAATTTATGTTTTAAGGTTTACATATCCACGAAGAGTTTATATTGCACACTAGAACCATTTCAGTTGATGACATCATCTTTACTCATGCATTTCATTGGGAACTCGTGACGTCACCACACACTCGGCTCGTCTGGAGCTGCATTTCACCTCATGTTAGTAATAGTCTCTAAATAATAATAAATTCTTACTTTTCCATTTATTTGGGGAATAATAATGAACACAGTCAGATAAACACAATTCAAATGAACTTTTTGATAAATAAAACAAAAAGACCTCCATCAGAACCAGCAGTCCTTCACACACGGCTATGCAGAGAGAGGGCTGCTGCAGACAGGCTAGGATTAGCCCTGGCTTCCGTTACCCTCAGAGCTCCACTGGTTGCCGTGGTCCTCTCAACTTCAGAATTGTTTTTTTTTATTATGCATTTAATCAGTAAATGCTCACATAGTGATGCATAAAAGTACAATGTTCTTGCCTAAAATGATCTTAAAACATACTTTTATAGAACAATGGCAACAAAAAGTAGAACTTTTAACTTAATACTCTGAGCTCTGTAACCTGGAAGCTGCTGCTGCCGCGGTGCACGCTGAGACAGCTGTCAATCTCAAAACGGACAAGTCTGCTCTGATGCATTCTGGGTAAAGAGGGAGGGGCGAGAACCAGGGACTTTGTCCTTTCTCTGTCTTCTTGTGAATTGGAACAGCAGTGGGGCTGAAGCTGATGAAATTTCACAAGTAAAATGGTAAATGGCCTGTACTTATATAGCGCCTTTTTTCAAGTCAGGAGACTTGACCAAAGCACTTTACACCACATTCATTCATTCATCCATTCACGCACACTCTCACACACTGATGGTGGCAAGCTACATTGTAGCCACAGCTGCCCTGGGGCTCACTGACAGAAGCGGGGCTGCCGTACACTGGCGCCACCGGGCCTTCTGACCACCGTCAGTAACCAACGCAGGTGAAGTGTCTTGTCCAAGAACACAACGACAATGAAAGTCGGAGCCAGGGCTCGAACCATCCTTTGATTTCAGGGCAAACTCCTACATCCGACGCCACTGTGGCCCCCAGTACATAAGCACATGAGAACGCACAACTACACAAATTGAGAAATGGCTCTAGTGTTAATAAATTGACAGTATAGGATCCTCTGTAATGTGTGGCAGATAATTCCACAAACTTTCACGGGGGGAGTCTAGTTGATATGACGATGCTCAATGAGGTCAAGTAGACGCAATAATTCAAACAGACTAAAAACTTTTAAGATACTCAGAGCGACTTGATAGGTTCTGCTGTTTGAGTACTGGTTGAAAGATCTACCACACCACTTTAAACAGGTAGCAGAAAAAAAGAGAACAACTGAATCATTCTTACATAAAGTTCATTACAGTAATACAACAGTGAGGAATTAAAAGTGTAGATCACGGTTTCAAACTTCTGGGAAGAAAAGACCTAATTTAGATTTTAATAAAGCTATTCTGTACTAATTAGAAAGTGTTTTTTTTGTGCGCACTTAGCATTTTCACTTCTAACATTTGTAGCTGAAAAAGCAGAAAGTTATTCTTTCTATACATTTCAAACCTCTTCCTACATTGGTTGGAAGATTTTTATGACACTCTGGAGTTGAATGTAATTAAGCCATTTGCTGCAGCAGCACCCGTTTAAGAAACGCTCATAAACTGGTGAGCAGTCTCAGAAGCACGCCACGTTTACACTGCTGATGCAAAAATCTTAAAGAAAAGTCCCTTTTGTTCATGTGCAAGCAGTTTTAAAGGGATAATCTGTTTCATTTAATTCAGATAGAAAATATCTGCAGTGAAATCCTGTGAGCAAAAAAAATTGCTTTATTATTGGAATGAAGAATATGGAAAAAAGTATAATTTAAAGATGGTCACACCCTATTGCAATTAAATGAAACGTCATGCCTACATATTCCGACACAGACAGCTCCTCTCTCTTAATGCAGAGCAATCTCACATAGTCAGAATTTTTGTTTCAATTACTCCTCAGGGATTCCTTTTTGTAATCATGTGACACATTGAGAGGTCTCAGCCAGGTCATTCTTCTGTTTTCTGATCTGCACACTTCAGTTTTTCTTTTATAATCAACAGAAAAGTTGTCAAAGATCAGCAGTAGTTCTGGATGGGGTCTAACAGGGGTCTAGAGCCTGTATGGAACGAAGTAAATGTTCGTGATTACCTTATGCATCTTTTTTAAAGGAGAAGTTGGTCATATTCAGAATTCAAACTTCTAAAAGTACTTTAAATATGACACTTTTAATATGGTATCCAACTGCCATATTTGAATGTGCTTTACTGCAGACACCCGACAGTTGATCAAGTCCCAGTGCTGTATCTGGTGTTTGTCACAACGCGCTATTATCCAAGTTATCTTCAAAACATTCTTCTTCCAAATGTTGGTTAAATATTATGTGTTTTTTCTGTGGCCAGAAGGTAAATCTCCCTCTGCAAGTTGGCAATCCAACGACAAATCCGTCCGTGGAGGATCAGGAATCGGAAAGGTGAAATAACTAATTTTGTTTACTTTTACTCGATGTATTCCAGCATGCAGCTGCCATGCACGTGGACATTGTCAGTTTCACTATAGCTCTGGTGAATTTCAATGGTGAAGTCCTCTGGAAATCTTCAATAATTGTTGTTGATTGCAGATGTGTCTAGTAGTTCCCATTGATTTTGCTTGTAAAGCGGGGAGAATGGCGCTAGGCTTACCGCACCGTGACGTCACTGCTGGAAGATGGTAGGAGTGAGGTTTTACTATATTTGGGCAAAAATGGCCGCTCCTGGATCACAACGAAAATTATTGCTTTTATTTTTTTACAGATTTCTTCAAAATTTATTAAATCACTGCGAAAGTGCTAGCTTTAAGTATAAATAATGATCCATTGAATATTCTGTGCTGACTGGACTTTTCCTTTAATAGAAGTTATTTGGCCAGTTTCGTAACCTCCCCTGCCCCCACAGACTTTTCTTTCTATTGAATAATAACCGTCTTTGATCTTTTAATTGTCATGCCCCCTACTGCCACAATAAGACCCCTGTCTGCCATCATAACAGTTAAAGAATAATCTAAATCAGATGCTGTTCTTTACCCTTGAGAGTGTCTAATTTGCCATGTCAAACCGTATTAATGACGGACAGAATCCTTATCCTGGCAGTAAGAGGCATCCTGCAGGACATGACTGTTAAAGGAAAGTTTCTGGTACTGTATTGCAAAGCAGGACACCATGCACTGTTAAAGTGTGTTCACATGGAACACCAAACCTGCAAAAAATAAAATAGGTTGTCTGAAATAGCAGCGGACGATTAGATCCACCATTGAATCTTCTGCTTGACAGTTTCACCTCAGCCAGACTTGGATTTAGAGCTAATCGCTGTGCTTTATTTACTATAGAAAGCCGAACATAGAGCTTGATGTTGATGTCCAGAAAATGAACCAGCATGGAGAAACCACAAATATAATCCACAAAATCCAAAAATAGGGTAGAGGGTAGCGGTGAATGGATGTAGCTAAAGGAGATGAGGAATAATGAATGATAATAATAATGAACACTCCTCCTTCCTAAAAAACATTTTATTATGTTTCTTATCATCCCATTTGTCTGAAAAAATGTTACTTCTGCTTGGCCCCTTTATGCTACATCACAGCCAGGGGCTGATTTAGGAAACTTGGGGCCCAGGCAAAGACAGGCATGGGGGCCCTCTGAACTGAGGAGACCACATATAAAACAGACCCATTATACAGATAGAGAAATATTAATAGAATAGACATTCATTATTAGTTCTAGTTTTTGGCCCTCTATTCTTGTCCCTTTTCTTCTTGTTTTCCTCTCTATGTTTTGTACTCAGCTGACATTTCATGCTGTCTCTAAAGGAATGAAAGATTTTTTCCAAGC
>NW_015150727.1:885866-888114 GCF_000732505.1 Cyprinodon variegatus
AATCATGACAGCAGACAAGATAGAGTTTGCTGCTGTTACATGTTGTCGCCAAAGTCTCCAGTAGCAGAAAAAAAGTTGTTAGATTTGCCCCTAGGCGCTTTTTTGAAATGGAAGTACTGGAAGGGTCTGAAAAGTAAATAGGTAAATCTAAGTATAGCAAAAAAAAAACGCTAAGTAGGCAACACTGCTCTTTGCATCGTTTGTTTGGTGCTGTCTGTTTGGACTTTTCTGAACATGTGCAGCAAATGGTGGACCCTTAAAGGGGGGGGGGCACACTAAATATTATGTCCTGATGGCTTTTTAGCGAAAGGATTTTTATCAGAAACATAATTAATGTGAATAAATATGGAAGAGTTGTATTAACCATGCATGTAAACATGTTTTTATTAGTTTTTTGGGGGGCCCCAGGAACTTGGGGCCCTAGCCAACTGCTAAGTATTGCCCTCTGATCACATAATACCTGATTGGTTGTTATGAAATAAAGAAAAGATACAAATTTTCACACTCACTTCATTATAATCACCAAAAACGTTCCTGTCACACCGCCTGAATCACCTCATTGGTCTTCTAATTCACCCTCTACATCGGGATAACATGAAAAAACATGTCTAACAGTAACCAACAGCATCACAGAATCCCTATCATACTTAATGTTGGACAGGAGTTACCCTTTAACATTTTCATCTGCAGGTTCTTGGTAAATCTGTTGAAATCCTTGCTGTTAAAAAAAAAAAAGATACGTCCAAAGACTTTGATCAACTTAGAAAAGGAGAATATTAAATCAAAGGGATTGTTAAGGGTAACAACTTCTAAGCCAGATTTTACTTATATATATATATATATATATATATATATATATATATATATATATATATATATATATATATTGTAATATAATGAAATATCTTCAAATTAAAGGCTGAACTTCTCAAAGGTTTTCAGCATCAAACTGTTCTGCTGGAGTAAAAGATTCATTTATTTCAAGTATTCTCACACAGCTTGATCAGGGATGCCCACAAATGTGTCAATGTCTGTAAAACAGAGCAATGGTTGATTGAAGGATGTGATTTATTGCTTTGTTCTGCGGTTAACGGCTTGTCTCTCACTGGAGGAGCACTGCTGCTTACTGCGCTGCAACAGGAGGAGACAGTTTTAGTGTTTAAAGTGTATCTTGATATATTGCTTCCTGAAGGGGAAGGGGAGTTCAGCACATGTCTGAGTCAAGTGTTCAGACTCGCTTTAGACTGGATAAAAGGATCATTTAAATGGGAGCTGAAGAAGTTCATAGTACCTCCTTAATGTCATGTCCTCTATGAGCTTTTCCATGAGCTAAAGCCAGTTGTGGATCTAGACCACATGGGGAAAAGGGTGGAGCTAGTGCTTGCCCATGGGGACAAGAAAACAATGGATAAATGAAAATAAAATAGTGCAATAGCTCACTGTAGATTAAAATATAAGATCCATCCGTCTTCTCCAACTTATCAAAAGGTCAGCGTGGGGCTGGTTGGGTGAAAGGTGGGCTACATCTTAAACAGTCACTAGTCCATCACAGGGTAACATAGGACATACAACCATTGAGCTGTGGGAGGAAGTCGGAGTATCCAGAGAGAACCCATGCATACACGCGGAGACAATGCTACCTGTGCCGGAAACACACAACCGTACAGAAGAGCTCCAAGCCAGGTCCCATGTCAGAGGATGAAAGAGTGCACATACAGTTAGACAGAGAAACAGGGCTACACTGAAAAACATTCCATGCTCCAACATCTATACACAAAGGTGTTGAGGACAGCAGCACAGCAGATATTTCTCTCCAGGATGTAGTCACAGCTTAAAAGGAACAGACCAGATGAAGCTACTATGATGAGGAAAAAGCAGTAAAGAGCATAATGTTAAAGATTGAACTAACAAATAGTGAAGGATGTGAGAATAGAGATAGAATGAAGCGGAATGATGAAAAGGGGTCCCTATGTCCTTCAGCAGTTGAAGCCTATAGCAGTGGCCCCAACCCTGAGGACTGAAAAGTTGCACAGGCAGGGGTAGTAGCTAAGTGACTAACTCAGGTACTTTTAAGGTGAGGTAACTATAGTAACTACTTACTTTTTTAACTAATGTGCCCAACACTGTCTATCAGATACCAACAAAAGCATAAAACCATCTATTTAAATCAGTTTTCAACTGGATTAATTTAAAACCCTATTTAAACCCCAATTATTGGATCTATAATTAATATACACTCACCGGCCAC
>NW_015150727.1:889389-892058 GCF_000732505.1 Cyprinodon variegatus
AATCACCTTTCTTCCCCATACTGATGCTCGGTTTGAACTGCAGGAGATTGTCTTGACCATGTCTACATGCCTAAATGCACTGAGTTGCTGCCATGTGATTGGCCGCGTAGAAATTAAGTGTTAACGAGCAGTTGGACAGGTGTACCTAATAAAGTGACCGGTGAGTGTATTTCTGTCATATGACAAATGGAAAAATACCTAAATGGAAAAATAACTAAAGATATAAATAACATTGTTGGGATTATGAGTTCAAACTGAATCTGGACTCCAATGAGTGACTTTATGTCTTTTAAGAACACATTATATCTTTTTTTTTCCCTTTAAAGGCATGCAGGTCGGCTCTGTTTGAAACAGCCTAGAGGCGTCTATGTTAGCGTGATTGTTTTCCTGGACATCTTAACCCACATCTAGTGGCAGACTAACAACCTGTCCAGGGTCACACTTATACGCAGATGCATGTGGATGGATTATCCCTCTGTAAGGCAGTAATGAATGATTCATTAATTATTAATGGTTTAATCATTGGATTGGCTGTAGTTTGTAGACAAAACAAATGTTCATTGGGCGACTGGTTCAGAAGCTTATTTCTCAAAGCCACAATAATCCACAGCATTACAGCGTGGAGAGATGTCTGCAGAGAAAATGAGTTTTATATTTATGGGTGCACTTTGCACAAAGTTATTATGACTACAACAAATGTTAAGTATTTAATGATTAAAAATCGCATTATAGGATTAATCATTAACTGTTGTAAAGGGCTTAGCGTATGGCTTTGAAATGAAAAGGAAAATGCAACTTAACCCAAAATGAAAGAACGTCCTTATTTGATGGGCATATGGTTTTCAGGGTCGGGAGCAGAATGTCAAAGCTGTTGTAAGGTTATGATAATTACTGCCTTTTTTTCTTTTTTTTTTTGCCAATTATTTGGGTTCATTCATGTATTTTTTTCTTGTCAGAACAAAGAGAGGAACAGCTTTTATCTGGAAAGCTTTTGTAGGGGGGTTGTGACTTAGCTTAAGAAATTCTCTGAGTTAATATTTCAGATTAGTCTTTTAAGCGAAGAAATAGGAAGTTTCAATTACTCTTTATTTGCTAATGGAAAATATCTTCAATATTTTTAAATCTATCAAGTCAGAATTCTGTCAAAAGTTCATAGATGTAATAAATACTAATAAACTACTCTCCATGTGCATTTTGAATATGTAATGCTCGCAGATTCAAGGTCATGAGGTTATAAGATTTGAATTCAGACTATAAACCCAATGTTGCTGTAACCCTTTTGATTTAGCCCCTAACCTCAAGCTAACACATGTTTCTGCTTAATTAACAAAAATTCAGGTACAATTTCAATTTTTGCCACTAATTGGCAGCATTCTACATTGACCTGGTTGGTTGTAAACACTTTTTGTCTGACTTCCTGTTCAAACACGGGGCAAGCACTGAGAACACAGCAGAAAACAGGAAGTCAATCTTTAATAATAGTTGAATTAAGGAAAAATATATAATATTTTGAATATAACTTGTAGCTTAGGTTTAGATAAACTAGGCTGGTGAACATTGTTGAACTGCGTTGGAACTTGAATCTGAATCTTAGGCTGTGAACGTCTGCCCTAACCCCTAAATCCCTGAATTACTATATAGAGCGGGGACTATATAGTGGACTGATCACAACTTTTCACTCACTGTTGGTCATGGAACTCCACCCCCCTGCATGGTGCCTGCACCCACGCCCGCAGGGGAACAACCAGGCCAGTTGTCCCGGGCCCAGGATAGACGGGGGTCCCTGAATCAACCCCCTACAACTTTAGCCACAAATAGAATTTTTTTTTATACGTTTGCAATCAAATTGGAGCTTTATTCTTAAGTTTCATAAAAGATTTTCCTACTATTACTCTCTTTTGATTACCCACTGCAGTATTGGGAAGTTCCCCCACCAGCCAGTCCTTCTAACTGGTTATGACGCTGATGCAGTTTCTCTGAAGTTTGCCAAGCTTCTACACAGTGCTGTGTAGAAGCGCTGCAGAGTGCTGCAGGTGGAGACAGGAAAATACAGAACCTGAATCTTCCCCTCTGCACACAGTCATGCAGCAGCTCCATTACTTTAACATGAAGGGTACAGCTGCTCTGACCTGAAGAAGCTGCTTCAAGATCGAACAGAACTTTAGATTGAACCCACCTACAAAAGTCTGAGAAGGTGGTCATAGCTTTTCATGCAGCTGCGTGCAGTTTCTGTCAAGGATTTGTTCCGTTTGCTAGATGTAATGATAATTTAGACTGGACCAATGGGTTTTGTTAATAGGTTGAGAAGTTGTGAATTGGACAGACATGACTATATGGCGCGTCCACTGCTGCAACAATGCTGTGGTGGAAGCTAATAAATAGACATTCCTACTGTACAGCCTGAACTGCTTAAGAAATATCTTGACTAAAACATTATTATGGTCCATTTAAACGTGTCCCAAATAAAAATATAATTGGGACCAAATGCGACTGGAGCAGATATGGAATGCCAAATGTGCTGCATGTTCCATAAATTAAAAACTGGAAGGATATTTTTAAATGTAAACCTTAAAATGTTACTTGAAATGCATACATTAAATAAAGAAGTTTTTTTTGTCCTTAATAAATCTATAATTAAATATTTTACACTTATTTAATTAACTATTAAA
>NW_015150727.1:894145-894809 GCF_000732505.1 Cyprinodon variegatus
TAAATCATGCCTTTCAATAAAAAAAAAAAAACACATAATTTCAAGAATGACCTGAACTCTCCCAATAGTGACTGTCCTTGAACCCAAAGTTTTTTCCTTTACTTGAGAAAGTTGACTCAGGACTTGAATCACTGTAATCTTATTTCCTCACACTAAATGTTTAACAGACAGGTTGAAGGCGTTATACTGCGGGGAATCAGCTCCATCAAACCACCTTTATTCATGCAGCAGATGACATTTTCCCAGGTAGGAAATCACAGGGCAGCAGCAGAGAGGCTAGCACTCAGTGTAATGAGTCTGTCCCAGACATGGCTCAGAGGATGCCCTCGAGTTAACAATATTTTGTGTTAATTAAAATGTTAATTAGACCATACCATTGGCGAGACCCAGACTGATTGCTCTCTTTTTTTCGGGTCAATCCAGCTGACCTCGATTCACCGTCACAAATGTCATGAAACAGCATAGAGGATGTTTTGAAGTCAAATTCAGAGATATCAGATGAAGCAGTCGCCACGAAACGTGTGCTCTGTTGAAGACATTCACAAAGAACGTCGTACATGAGAGTGGAAATAAAACTCAAAATGTAGATATTAAATTTTACATTAAAAAACTGCACTAACAGCCAATTTAGTTTCCTGTGTTAAAAAAAAATAAATGATTTTTT
>NW_015150727.1:896149-902258 GCF_000732505.1 Cyprinodon variegatus
GAAGGATTTTAAATTTTATTTTGGATTTGTGGAACCAACTCTTGTAGAACCAACTACCAGTTTTAGTCCGTGAGGCAGACACCCAGTCTCCTTTTAAGGCTAGGCTTAAAACTTTCCGTTTTGATAAAGCTTATAGTTAGACATATGACACTGACTGGGTATAGAGAGGCTCAAATTAGGCAGGGTGAGCAGATCTGTGCTTTTTTTTCCACTTCTATGTGGCACACACAAATTAAGACAATTTCGCATATTTGACTTGGGCAAAAGTGATCAGAAATATACAAATAAATAATAAAAACACGTGCACAGCTATAAAGCAAAACCACACTTCACGATTCTGTGTAGCATCTTAAATCATAACAGATACATAATTTTTTTATAAGCCTATATTAAAAAGATAATGTAAACCACATTTTAAGAAAATGAAATGCAGCAACAAAGGCTTAGCGGAGGCTTATATGCTGACTGAAGCAGTTATACTCTGAGAGAAATCTGTGAAGTTTATTTAATTTTTTTTTCATGAAGAGGCGAGAATTACAAGATTAACTGCATTTTTTTTTGTGAGGCTCCATATTTTTTTCCTTGAGCAGAGTGACAAGCTATGTTTTCTACTGTCCCTCGTTTTTCATGAGGCATAAAGATTATCTTTTTTTTATCCTCCTGAATTCGTATCATGGGTATCGTATTAAAGATTTTTTATGTTTCATTGATTGTTTTTAAACTGCTTTATATAAAAATGCAATTGACAGATTTTATTTTGTATTTTCCCCCATTGTGGATGTATTTTACTTTGTAACCGCGTCTCTCTTCCTGTCAGAGCAATGAATTTGCTTCTGATCTGCTGTGTAGTCCGACTAAAATACCCCTGGAGTTTCAGTCAGAGCTCCGCAAGCCCCCTTCAGTAAATCCTGTCAGGTGTTTTCAGGACAGCAGATGACTCTGCATTTATATTAACAAAACTTGGTGAACAGGCTCTGCTACTACCGAGAGACACTGCGCACATAATGTTTTTAATTGTCAAATGTAGACCTTATTCCCTCGTAAGGGATTTCATATCTATCATCCCCACTGTTGTCTATATCCCCCTGGATGCTAATGCCACGCTAGCAATGAAAGAACTTTATGCATCCATTAGCAAACACCAAACCAAACACCCTGAGGCTGCATTTATTGTTGCAGGTGACTTCAACCACTCCAACTTGAAGACAGTCCTTCCCAGATTTCACCAACATGTCTCCTTCCACACCCGGGTAGACAAGACCCTGGGCCATGTCTACTCCAACCTGGCTGAAGCTTAGAAGAAAACACCCCTCCCCCACATAGGACATTCAGAACATGTCTCCCTGTTCCTCACATCTAGGTAATCACCAATCATCCAACATGTGAAACCTACTGTGAGGACAGTAAAGGTATGGTCAGAGAGCTTATAAGCTGTGCTCCAGTTTAAGAATACTCATCTGTACTGGACCACATCCCCACCACCATAGATGGTGTTACCACGCACGGATGCATCACCATGTACCCCAACCAGAAGCCAAAGATGAACTGGGATGTTGGTCTCCTGGTGAAGGCCCGCAACATCGCCTTCAGGTCAGAGGATGCACAGGCCTACGGTGCAGCCAGGGCTGACCTGAAGAGGGGCATCAAGAAGGACAAACACGACTACACAAGGAAGGTGGAGGATCACTTCTCCATCTCCGACCCCCAAAGTATGTGGCAAGGCCTTCAGATTCTCACAGACTACAGGACCACCAACACCTTCCCCACCTCCTCCGATGCCTCCTTCCTCAACTAGCTCAACAACTTCAATGCTCTTTTAGAGAGAGGGAGCACTACAACAGTGGCAGCCATTACCTCAGCCAGTGACTCTCCTCCTTACTGATGTAGGAGTGGTTCTGAGCAGGATTAAAGCAGGCTGCAGGTCCTGATGTCATCCCTGGCCTCAGAGTGTGCTATGGGGAGCTGGCAGGAGGGCTGACGGCCATCTTCAACCAGTCCCTGGCCCGTGCTGTGGTACCGACCTGCTTCAAGTCCACCTCCACTGGCCCAATCCCTAAGAACTGTAACCCATCCATGACCATTGACTAGCATCCTGTAGCCCTCACCCCCATCACTACCAAGGTCTTTCAGCGGGTTCAAGCTCACCTCAGATCCTGTTTCCCCCCGACACTGGACCACCACCTACAAGCATACAGCCAGAGCAGGAGCACAGAGGATGCATTACCCATAGCACTGCACTCTATCCTTTCACACCTGGACTGTAACAACACTTACGCCANGCACGGATGCATCACCATGTACCCCAACCAGAAGCCAAAGATGAACTGGGATGTTGGTCTCCTGGTGAAGGCCCGCAACATCGCCTTCAGGTCAGAGGATGCACAGGCCTACGGTGCAGCCAGGGCGGACCTGAAGAGGGGCATCAAGAAGGACAAACACGACTACACAAGGAAGGTGGAGGATCACTTCTCCATCTCCGACCCCCAAAGTATGTGGCAAGGCCTTCAGATTCTCACAGACTACAGGACCACCAACACCTTCCCCACCTCCTCCGATGCCTCCTTCCTCAACTAGCTCAACAACTTCAATGCTCTTTTAGAGAGAGGGAGCACTACAACAGTGGCAGCCATTACCTCAGCCAGTGACTCTCCTCCTTACTGATGTAGGAGTGGTTCTGAGCAGGATTAAAGCAGGCTGCAGGTCCTGATGTCATCCCTGGCCTCAGAGTGTGCTATGGGGAGCTGGCAGGAGGGCTGACGGCCATCTTCAACCAGTCCCTGGCCCGTGCTGTGGTACCGACCTGCTTCAAGTCCACCTCCACTGGCCCAATCCCTAAGAACTGTAACCCATCCATGACCATTGACTAGCATCCTGTAGCCCTCACCCCCATCACTACCAAGGTCTTTCAGCGGGTTCAAGCTCACCTCAGATCCTGTTTCCCCCCGACACTGGACCACCACCTACAAGCATACAGCCAGAGCAGGAGCACAGAGGATGCATTACCCATAGCACTGCACTCTATCCTTTCACACCTGGACTGTAACAACACTTACGCCACTTTAGTTCAGCATTTAACACTGTCATCCCATCAAAACTCATTACAAAACTCACAGACCTCGGCATTAGTTCACTCATTGGCAACTGGTTGCTCAATTTCTTGACCAGTTAGCCCCAACATGCCCGGCTGGACAACCACTTCTCATCCTTCTCATCGTGTGAAAAAAATATTTATATCCTGTATAGCCCTTCTGGATAGATGCAAACTATATTTCATTGTTATGTACTTGTGACAGTGTAATGACATTAAAGTTGAATTCTATTCTATTCCATTCATCTTTATTGACTTTCAATAAGTGCTAAACAACACAACCTCGCCCAACATGGTTTTCTGTCGGATCGTGCGTAAAATCAGGTTTGGTGTGTTCAGGGCTATAGACTGCTTGAGGACCCAGGGTACTGCTTTTTATCATTCTAATTCATTCCATCTTTATTCTCCGGTTCTGTAGTATTTGTTGGTGCGACCACTAACTTTGTGTTCTCTTTTCCTTTTATCATCATAGTAGCCTCATCTGGTCTGGTTCTGTTTGGCTGGGACCAACGCAGTGAGAAGTATCAGCTATGCTGCTGCCATCAACACCTCTGGTTAAACAGCAAATAACACACTTGGACCTGTTTTTCAAACCTTACCACTTTAATTAGGATCTGCAAAATCATAACAATTTCAGCAATAATATATGGTCAAAACATCAGGACACAGTGGGGCACACCGGATCTCATTCTTTCATCTGCGGAATATTGCAAAAAATTAGAAATATCCTGTGCAGGGGTGATGCTAAGAAACTAATCTATGCATTTGTTACTTCAAGGCTGGACTACTGTAATTTTTTTACTATAAGGAAGTCCACAAACTGTAGAACTCTGGCTGCAGCATTTTGGATCAGCTGAAGGCTTTTAACTACAGCTTATGGACTTCCTGATAGTAAAGAATCACAATAGTCCAGCCTTGAAGTAACAAATGCATGGACTAGTTTCTCAGCATCACCCCTGGACAGGAGATTTCTAATTTTTGCAATATTCCGCAGATAAAAAAAGGAAATTCTAGAAACCTCTTTGATATGGGATTTAAATGACAGGTCCTGATAAAAAATAAAACAAATAATTTTACTTTATAATCTGAGACCAATTTAATCCCATCCAAATGAAGTGACTGACTAATCAGCTTTTTTTTCAAGGGCTCTGGTCCAAAGACTATAACTTCTGTTTTGTCTGCATTCAGGAGCAGAAAGTTAAGAGTCATCCGGGTTTTTATGTCTATATGCCTGTAGTCCATGTGCAGGAGAGGCCATTCAAAATGGATCTCAGTAAACTTCCAGCCACTGGAGTGACCCCCCCTCTTGCATATTTTTTTACTCTCACTCCTTTAACTGAATTACAGGGTCTGACCAGAAGATGACGCTTCTCTTTAGATCTTAGTGTCCACAAATCATGACAGAAAGAATATTTTAGTTTAAATATTGATGTGTAAAAATGAATTAAAGAGGGACCAGCCAAGGACCCATTGAGGAACGTGGGGACATTTTGAATTGCTACTGTAATGGTTTATACAGATATAGCTGGGTATCATCAGCATAGCAGTGGAAATTAATCCCATGCTGTCTGATAATCCTACCTATTGGGGGAATATGTAAATAATAAAGTAAGTTTTCTTTACCCATGCTTTGATTCCTTATTACTAAATCTCACTTTTCTGTTTTGTTTTGCAGTTTTTTCATCTTCAGCTAATGCTAACTGCTTTCAAAACTATAACGGCCAAGACTGAATCATAACCAGTTTGCATTGCTCATTTTATAATCCCAAATATATGGAGAATATCTGTCCCTTCAATCATTTTACAACAAAAACCAAACCAAGAGTTAACATTGAGCTAATCCTTGCTCTCTCCCTGAACAGGTGTAAAAATATATTACTGTCCTTTTCAGCCGGAGCAATTCAGCCTGTCCTTCAGTCAGTGGGATGACATCTATTACAATGCCAGCTGATGAGAGCCACAGAATGGCGATGCAAAGTTCTCCTAATGTCAGCTCTCCTATCTATGAAATGAAGTCAGTGATTAAAAGGAATGAAGACAAGAAGCGAGAGGCCATACTAGAGGTGACAGGCAGCCTGGAAGTGAGGGGGAGTTCTTCAAGTAGCCATTTGCTGCGGAGCCTCAAGATGATGGCCTCAATTACATGCCAGCAGCCTGTGTGCAGAGACGGCGCACAAAGACGGATCCTCCTTCTGCCTCTGTAATTAAGTGTTACCAACACATTTAGAGCTTTAAGGTGCAATCTGAGGTTTGTTTGGAAAATGCTGCCACACATTTGTGTTCCATGTATAAAAAGTACCAGGCTATTTATTTCCATATAGACAAATCCCTTTTCCACACATTCAAATCAGTGTTTTTCAAAAATGCCTCAAAGTGTTAGAGCTTAAAAGGATCCACTTTAGGTAAACACAGTGAGGTGTGCCACAGTTTTTTATTTATTTCTAAGAGCTGTGTGATACACTTAAGCATGTTATAAAAGCTTTCATATCTGATCTTTGACCATCTGTCTTTCCTCTCAGACTGAACCAGTTTGGAAACTCTCTTTGAGGCGTGCATCAGAAACATCCAAGAATCACACTTTTAAATAAAAAGAACCGTTAAAAGCAAATACAATATGTAGAATTAAAATTTTATAACATAAAATCTTTCTTTGGAAAAGTAGAATAGAAATATACAATTAGAAATAAAAAATGTTCCTCCTATACTTTTTCATGGAGGTTTTCTCGAGAAAACAAGTGAATTTTCTCATTATCTAAATAGAACGAAAGCCGTTTTCTCACGATAACGAGATGATTGGTGTGTTTTAAAACTGATCACATCCTCCAATATCAGAACAGCCCGAGAGGATTTATAAGTATAAGTCATGGCAGCCTGTGTTTAATTCTGTAAATTATCCTGTGTTTAACTTTTAGGTAACGAGACGACATTGTTGGTTTGATGATTTTTCTTAATATAAATATAAGATCTGTAAAAATAAAATGACATATGTAGAATTACAATTTAAAATTATTCAAACTTTAA
>NW_015150727.1:903692-905794 GCF_000732505.1 Cyprinodon variegatus
TTTCTGTGAGCAGGCAGGCACAGCCTGTGTGTGTGCAGGGAATTCTTATTAGTTAAAAAAAAAAAAAACAATAATTAACATTTGCTCACATTGTCATTGATTCTTTATAGTCTTTTTTTCCCCATTTAGACTGTTAATGTAATGTAAAGAAAAATGTTATGGTTCAAAATGTTCATGTTTTAGCATGATTTTTAAGGTCCTTAGTGGACCACAAGGGAAAAAAGAAAAAGTTAAATAAAAAAAAAGTTGAAAAAAAAAAAATATATAATGAAAATTAGGCAATGACGTCATTCAGCGACTTCTAGCAACTTATAGCCCAGCCAATAGCTACTTTCCTTACTGAGGAGTTGGCAACACTCCTCCCAGCGTTGTCAGCCAGTAGCTCAATCTCTTCTCCTCTCACCATAATATCTTTGACTCTCCCTACTTTTATTCTTCACATTCCTTCCACGCCACATGCTGTTAGTTATTTTATGGCTTTAGTTATGTCAGAGTTTACATCAGTAAATGTTTGGGCCAGAGAAACGGTTCTGCTCTTTAGTTGCAGCCAGATGTCATCATGTTTGTTGTGTTTTCAAACATTTTGTGCAGTTTTTCGCTAGCACTCTAGCCTCCCTTTTTATTTTATATTTTTACTGCGTTATGATTTTGTTTGGGGAGAACAACCTGGAGATGAACAGAAATAAAACATCTTAAAGTTGATCCACATCTTCATTTTCACGTGTGGAGGGAACTATTATTACACCAGACCACAGCCTTTCTGAATTAGTTATTCTCTTTGCCTGTAAATCGTTAGCTGTTAGTAAAGCCATGAGATTCTTGTACATTAGATGTTCCCCTCCTGTTGTGTTTGCCTAACAAACAGTCCTGCTGTAGAAAAGAGATCTGATGTTGTCTCTCAGTCTTCACATTCTGCAGCAGCCTAATTAAACGACTGTGCTGTAATCTCATACGTACAATGCTAACTTACCATTTAGAGCTACGTTCTTTATTATATAAAGTCAGTTTCTATGGAGCTATATCTGTCTCACTTTTCACAAATAAACATATGTGATTCATTCATGCACATACATGTCTGTGGATCTTGTCCTTTATGTGTGTAGATTTGTTTGTGTTTGTGTAAATTGTGCTGTGCATGTGTGGATCTCATCCTGTACAAGCATGAGTCACCTATGTGTCTTTGTGACAATTGAGACAGATTTACCTCCATAGTTTTCTTCTCCTTCTGTGTGAATTCTAATTAGATTTGTACTTAGTTAAACACTTACTCTATTTCTGTTGTAAAAGAGAGTTAGTTTTATTTCTCTGCCGTCCTGCTGAGAAAATCACATACTGTATTTGTCAACAACCAAGTAACCTGAAGTCTGGAATTTTGATTTAATTTAGACATTTTTCTGATATAAAGGAAGTTAATTTCTACTTTCTTAAGTTAAGGTTTTTTTTTTTTTTTACAGACAGGTCTATCAAGATAAAAAATAAAAAATGTTGCCTTTTCGTTTGAAAGGCTTTTCTTGTTTGTGAATACTGACTCTTATTTTTTTTGGTAGGGTCCAAAAAACAGTTTTGTTGCTATTTCTAATGTCTTTCAAAAAACTTTTTATATTCAATTCAGTTTATTTCTATAGCGCCAATTCAGAACACACGTCATCTCAAGGCACTTTCCAGTTCACCAGATCATCCAGTCAGATTGATTCAAAGGTTTCTATCTAAGGAAAACCAGTTGATTGCATCGACTCATTGACTCAGATGCAATCCCTCACACTAAGCATGCTTTTCTTTTTTGTGGTCTTTTTCATGAAAAGTGCAGTATAAATGAAATTTATTATTATTATTATTTGGGACAGTGGAGAGGAAAAACTCCCTTTTAACAGGAAGAAACCTCCAGCAGAACCAGGCTCAGTGTGAGCTGCCATCTGCTGAGGCCGACTTTCCTTGAGTTTCGTTAAAGATGCTTGATATCCTTAATCCATCCATCTATTTATCATATGGATGGATGGATGGATGGATGGATGGATGGATGGATGGATGGATGGATGGATGGATGGATGGATGGATGGATGGATAGATAGAAAGATAGATAGATAGATAGATAGATAGATAGA
>NW_015150727.1:906080-912273 GCF_000732505.1 Cyprinodon variegatus
TCAAACATGTTTGATTTACTTCCACACTTGAGGCTGTCGCCCCTTGTTATCCCCTGCACACTACACGATGCACGATCAGGCTGACGGTTGGCCTGATTGAAAAGTTCTCACACGACTGGAGAATCGTCCCGAAAAGGGCAAAAAGAAATCGTACAGTCTATGCTCAGCTTAACACCACTCCCACCTCGATTCCAACCATCAGGGACTCGCCTGCAGGCGGTATGAACAGCTATAGTTATACTTTTTCTTTAAAACATGATTAAAAATGGATTGAAAAACAATATAGGAAGGACTGCAACTGTGACGACTTTAAACAGGTTAATGATCTGTATCTTTCAGACATAATTCAAAATGTCTAACAGGTCAAATTTAAATCTTTTAACAGATTGTTGAGTAATTATTATTATTTTTTTTTTTGGTCTAACTGTTTATTCAAAGTTAATATGTCATTCAAATTTCCCCATTTGGGGACAATAAAGGGATTTTTTGTTTTTCTATTCTAAAAAAAAAACATCAGTAATGACTTTTTCCCATATGACCACGTTGGTTGGACTGTTTTTTGTTTGTTTTTTTCCAAAAGCAAAACAAACAAACAATCCAACTAACGTGCCTTTAACAACATGACTGTATGCAGGGTTTTTTACAGCACGGCACTGTATCCGATCCGGCAGCCCTCAGAAGTGCCTAAGGCGATGCGGTCGCATTAACATGCTAATTAGCAGCATCATAACTGAATACTACTGCTGCTCAACATAGAAAAAAAATAGTCCTTTACTTTGAACTCATTAGGCCTATGAATGATGACAACAATCTCTATCAATTAGTCAGAGTTAGACATTATGAAAACTGTCTCCAGCTTCAGATTTTAAAAACTTTTCAATTTAAGATTTTGAAAACTTTGCTAAAGAAATAAATTAACATCAGCTGTTTAAAAACACAAAGACGGCGGCTGAGTAGTGGGCTGTTCAAAGGATGACAATTAAAATGGCAGATTATATTTCACTTTGGCAAAAACAAAAGGGGCATTTGAAATGTGTTGAGAAGTTGGAGGGACACAAATGTTTGTTTAAATGAGTTTAAGAAGCATCTATCTGTGGAATTATGGAGCTGTTGGTGGATGGCTAGTCTGGATCCTCAGACCTCTACCTACTAAGTGCTCTAATGTCCCCCAGCAGAGTTATGTTGTTATACGTACCTTAACCAGCCTCCCAGGTTTAAAGTGATAAATACAGTTCCAGAAAAATCCAAATAATGTTTTTTTCTATTTGATAGATGCTCAGTTGCAATGGGATCCCAAACAGTTGGAGTTTGACGGTAAAACATTTCTCTTTAGAACATAGAAAACTATTTTTTTTTTCAGTGAAAAAAACAACAACAACATATACAGAAATGTGCCGACCCGAAAACTGCTTTTTTTTTTTTTAAACAAGTTGTGTATACTTCAACTTTATCAACCCTTTCAACCACAAAATGTCTCATATTTACAGTATAGCTGGAAAGTTGAACCAAAGATAATGCATCACTTTAATAAATGGTCATCTAAAAAATAACAAATCTATTTTGGTTTACTGATAAACACATAAAAAAACAACAAAAAAATCCAGTCATGACACTTGTTGATGAAAGCAGGTCACTCATTTAAGTTTAACATTATCTGATGAGGAAACTTAAAATCAGATTTTTAGATCTGCTGAATGTTGTCTGGAAATGTTACTCTGTCCCTTGTGGTGTAAATATTCCCCATAAAATAAACATTTTTTTTTTTTGCAGCATTGACAACAATCTAGTTATAGGTAATTATAAAGGCATAGACTTTGGAGGGTTTTGGTTTTGAAATGAAAAATAGATTTTTGATTAACTTTGATAATTAATGCAGCTATACATCTCACCAAGGATTGTGGGCAACCACATGGTTGCAACATGGAGGATAGGAGAGCTAAGGGCTCCCTATGGTAACGAAACTATCAATAGGCAACATCTTTGCTCCTCTTTCTACTCCTTCCTTACTGCTGGCACTATTCAGACAGCTTCGCTCATAATGGCCGCTGGTATCCTTCTGCTTTTGAGGAAGTTTGCTTACCAATTTGCTGGATTCAGATGGAGCAATAGCTTTGTTTGTAGAAAAATAGAAACTCAGGAAACAAAAATGAAAATTCTTAAAAAAGAAGGATACAAAAATATGGTAGCACATAATTTACTATCATTTTTAAAATTATAATATTTCTCATGTTTCCATAATTATAGGCAGGCACCCATTTTGTGTCTTTACAGCAGTAGCCATTCCAAATTTCCCACTTTCCTTGATGGGCCCTTGGCTGGTCCCCAACAATTCCTTCCTAAACCTCTAAAATATTCTTCCTGTCATGATTTGTGGACATTAAGATCTAAAGAGAAGCGTCATCTCCTGGTCAGACCCTGTAATGCAGTGAAAGGGTGGAGTCAGAGGGAAGCTGGAGGGAAGTGGGTTGCTAGTTGGCTAGCATTTGACTGGGAATGGCTATTTTGAATGGCTGCTGCTGTAGGTCTAAACCAGAGTTTTTAATGTGATTTATTGTGTTTATGAGACCTTTAAACCAGTTGGCTGTTTTTATATGTCCACAACTGATCAATTTCTAAATGATTGAGGCTCTTGCAACAATAATGCTGGTCTTTTGGGGCCCATGAAAATGGTTTCTACATGGGGCCCCGAAGATCTTATCTACAACCCTGCTGTTTAAAAGCTTTACCCAATAATAATAAATTATAAATAAACCAAAAGCAAACTTCTGAGAATTTTAGAAATTTGCTAAACAAATATTAATATTACTTATTAAAAACATGTATAATTACAGTTTTCCTACTAAAATACATCATTGGTGTCTCATCTGTAGGAAAAAGTTCCAGGGGTGCGAATATTTTATTTGCATCGGTCTGTGCGGATGTTGTTCCGCATCTTTTATCAGTCTGATTAACTGCTGTCGTAAAGTCGGATGATGGGATCTTATCTTCCTGCTCTGTTGTTTCTGGTCCTGTACCAATAAAAACATGTGATTTATCAGTCCCTTCTTGTTAATGTGAGCCAGTAAACTGCAGCAGCAGCTGCGTTCCAGCTGTAATATTTTCAAGGCAAACACAGAGAGAATACAACAAACCTATGTTAATGTGTTAATTCAGATGTACAGAAGGGATTCGTATTAATGAACCCAACATAGCTTCTATATCTAAACATATATTCGTTTATACAGTTTACCATGCATATATATTTTACTTAGCTTCTTAAGATGGTATAGCATAAATATTCATAAAGAGTTTTTTTCCTGGGACTTAATCCTCTGTTAAGGAGCAATGGAGTAGAATAATCTTCTTAATTTATCTTTTTTAGATACAATTTTACAAATTGCGTTCTTAAAAAGTTGCATTTAAAATTTATTGAAAAAATAAATCTATAAGAAAAACGTAATCCAATAATCCCTTAAAAATGTCTAAGAAATGTAATAAAGAAAAAGCACAATATGAAAAAAAAACAATAATTATAATAAATCTGACAATATCAACACCCGCATAAAAATAACCTATGAGTTACTCTCATTTTTTTTGTCTGATGTTACTTAGATTATTATTAGATCAGTTAATAAATTTATTTCCTGCAGACCAGACTTGGAAAGCTTTTTGTGTGTTTTTTTGCCTCTAGGTTTTCCTCTTAAATTGAACTTCATGACAAAGATTTGCCAGAAGTAAATGCAGAGTTCCAAGGGCCCGCAGAGGCGATATCTCAGACCAACACATCACCCTGCAGTCAAAACTGAGTAGACATGATTTGCAGAGCAAAATCCCATTTGTAAAAATGAGACATTGTATTAGAATTGAAGAAAAGCCAATCCAGAAAACCTGGTGATTATTTGTGACACTTAAGAGGTGTTTTATGGTTCGTTTGTAGCTTTAATTCTACCTGACGAGCCATTCCACTCCAGCCAGAGGCTACTCTGGCTGTTAGTGATTATCAGTGTGAAACTGGTGAATGGTGTTTGGCCAGGTTGACAGGAAAGCAGTCAGAGGGGAAATGCAGAAAGAAGTAGTTAAAACTCCCACAAGATTGTTATATTTGTTTTTTACCGATATTTTCAGTGTAAGCCACAAACTAAATTTGCTTCCAGAAAAAGAGATTTGCCTCTTCTTTACCATCAGGAAGCCACATTGGGCCCTGGGATGAGTTTTTGGCTCCGCAGGCTGCTTGGCTCCATTCATTCATGAGAGCAGAGCGGTCACTTTATGGGACTGTGACATTACACGTGTCAGGAAGGACTCGTAAGCATCACAAAAACACCAACTGTTAGTCATAAAATGACTCATTCATTGCTGATGAAGAGACACAGTTTGACTGAAGTATAATAGCCCGACCTTACATGTTACCTGTGTCTAATACATTCTTTTTGTCTGATTCTTACCTTTAATAAGAGTTATAGGTCCATAAAATTTTACACATTTTCTCTTTTATATATACAGCTAAGCATATAAAAGCATCACATAAATTATATTTTAGATGGTTTTTCTACTAAACTTCCTTTGTATTGAGCACAGACGGCATTTTGTTTGGATAATAACCTGCCACATAGGGCCAATCATTCTCTTTTATTTCTTTATGTTGGAAAATTTATACATTTGCTGTATCACTGCACCAGAGAGAAGATAATAAACAAAAAGAAAGGTCAGTCCTGGCCACTGTCACTGAGATGGCTCCTTTTCTGTGCACAGATACTTTATTATACTAAGAGGCTGGGTGCCACACCAATGTAAATGTCTCTTTCTTTTCTGAACCATTTATGGATCATATTTTCATTTGGTTCACGGCTTGGACAAAGACCACACTGATCCTCCTAAGCAGAGATGTGGGAAATGGAGTCAACAAGTCCGCTCTATGTCATGTATATCTTTATGTCCTGTATTTGATTTGCCCAGCCACTAAACCAAGTGAGTCCAATCTGCACAGATTAAACCAGATTGGACTCACCTGGTTCAGTATCTGGGCTGTCAAATACATGACATAGAGATGACTTGTTGACTCCAGATCTCACATCTCTGCTCCTAAGGCCCAGGTTTGTTAATAAGGCATGAAATCTAGATCTTGAACAAGTTCAGTTTAGGAAACTCAACGAGAAGTTTTCTAGAAGATGTTGCTCCTCTCATCCAAGAGGCTTCTTTAGTTCTAACTAGTAGTGGGGATCACTGAGATGAACATAATGTAGATCTAACACAGAGTTAGGGGGGACAAAAAGTGGCTCTGATCCCTCCCACTGCATTGGCCAAGAAGATCACATGGTGTTAATGGTCGTTAGGGGGTGCTGATGGGTCGTTAACTCCCTCCTCAGAGTGGTTTCGGCTTTCTTAACCCCTCACTCAAACCCTCTTTTTTCCTTGGTTAGAATATGAATGTTGTTGTCCTCAAACAAATCTCCTTAAGCCTTCAGCTTAGTCCTGTCCCGAGGAGTTGGTCCTTCTGTGTTGAGCAATGCCCCTGTGTAGTGGTTGCTTGGTCTCTCCAAAGTACAGGTCTGTACAGTCTTCACTACACTGAACGGTATTAAGGACATTGTCGGCCTTGTTTCTGGGTGTCTTGTCTTTGGTTTGAACCAGTTCTTGTCCCAGGGTGTTGCTGGGTTTGAGGTGCACAGGGATCTGGTGCTTGTTAAAAATCCTCCTTGACAAAGTTCAGTCTAGGTAACTGTTTCTGAGTCTTCAACCTGAGTTGAAAACTCAGAAACAGTTGCCTAGACTCAACTATGTCAAGCTTGGCCACAAACAGGATGACTGAGAATCGTCACAGATATGAAATCTGTATCCTGACGGAAAAAAACGCAACCTGGGTGCAAAAGACTGAAATTAGCTTCTTGTGCAGGAGAGTCTCTCAGTGACGCTGCTTCTCCTCCACATTGAGCGGAGTCAGCTTAAGTGAGTTAGACATCTTTTTCTGATGCCCCCTGGACACTGTGACCGGTTCCAGGAACATGCCACTAAGAGGACACCCAGGACACGCTGGAGGGACTATGTCTATTGACTGTCCTGTGAATATCTCCAGAGGGAACTTTGTAGATCTCTCCTGACCTTGCTGCTCCTGCCACCCAGGCCTAGTGGGGAAGAATATAACTACTTTTGAATTGAGAAAGCTTCCTGGAGAGGTGGCGAAATGTCTTCAAAGCTTGAAAACCAAGTCCAGTGG
>NW_015150727.1:912877-915570 GCF_000732505.1 Cyprinodon variegatus
ATGACTATGACCTGGATGACTGAGAACCTTCATCAGCATACAAGTTTATATTTTTTTCTGGATGTATTTGTCTGAAGCCTTTATGAGAATGTTTATTTTTTCATGAGGATCGGTGTGTCATTGTTACAAATACAACCCATTCTACTTGATAAGGGAGTTCCCTTTAGCCATGGAGCTAAAAAATACAGTAGCTACCTAATATTTATGATAATATGACTTACCTACCTCATTACCATGACAGTCAAAAATATTCACATAGTACCTCATAATTTTGAGATAATTAAGACATCATTCTGATGAAGAAGTTTATTCATGGTCTTATTTTTTACATCAGAGTGGTAAAAATTGGCCCACAGGCATTGCCCAAATGGTCTTTAACAAAGAAAGAGATTCAAGACTGATGAATGAAAGGAAATCTGCTTGCTCCCATAAAGAGATATCGGCCTAAGAAAGGAGCCTCCACCTGTACAGGACTTTTAGATTTTACCAGTTTCTGTTCCCTTTGACTGCTTTATTGTAACCGGCACACCTACTCACGTCCCCACTCTATTGTCTTTCCTCAACAGCCGTGTCATGTGCTCCATCTGTCTCACATGTTGAATTAAGCAGGCTTTTTAGTCTTATGCTTTGAGGTGACGCCGTCATTGTTGTCATTGTATTCAGATACAGTGTATTTTTGAATGGTGTGCCAATCCCAAATTTCTCCCCAGAGCCTCTAGGGTTTCAAATCCTTCAGCATTAAATGACACTCACCCCTGATGGGTGCAAACGAACAATTTCTACCCTTCGGCATTGAACAAAACAATCAGGCAGGGTTAGAATGGCATTGCGAACATTACAGCGACAGTTTCAATAAAGGCCCCTACATCACTGCTACGTTCAATTGACTAGTTCTAATGAGTGCAAATAAATAATTCAAGAACATCAGCACAAAGTCATATAAAGTCACACTTACACCCCCACAAATTAGAAGTCTCCTGATCCTTAGTAAAGGTTTCACCTTTCATTTCTTAAAATGTCTTGAACAGATCGGCTCTGGAGCCTTACACATTTTTAATTCATAAAGACCAAACAGTGAGGTGAAAAAATTCAACACGAATAGGGTAAGGATACAATCCTGAAGGTCAATATACAGACACATCATAGGAGAAGTAAATTAGGCCAAATGCTGATAAAATCAACGATTTCTACTTTATTTATTCAGTATTTGGTGTTCTAGTGCTCCTCTGCCCCACATCCAACATTTCTTGGTTCAGGAACACCATGGTAAATGACTGCATTGCTAAATCTTTTTTACATGTGAGGAAAGCATTGCTTCATTCTGTCTGCTGCAGCCCACCTTGCTTTGCCAGTGTTCCCCTGGGGGGTTAGGTCCAAAACCATTTATAAAACCAACATTTATTCGAAGGGAAAATATGTATATAATGTGGAAATGCAGGATTCAGGTGATCAACCATTTTCAGATTCACAGAAAAAATGAAAAAATATCAAAAAGCAATGAAAAAACGTTTGATATAAGAACCAGTTATTCAACCAAAATGGTCCATTTAACATTATTATATTATGTCCCTGAGTGTACTATGTGTGTCACACTTATATACACATCTTCATAGGCTTTGGGTTTTATAACAGACAACTTCAGTGGTTCGCTTCATTTGTTTTACCTTTTTTGGTTATAGTTCTTCTCTGGACTGCAGTTGTCCAATTTTAACCAGGATAACTCATCTGTGTGTCAGTAGTGTAATAATATCACTAAGGCTAATGGTTGTCTAGGTTCATCACAGCACTCTGTAGTTCTATTCCGACCCTGGATAGTGTTTGACCCCATGAAAGGCAAAGGAATGGTGGCTCAGAGCCGGAAGCTGGAGCTACAATTTGAAGTATTCGGATCAAACAATAGTAGCTCCATGATAGCACTGAAAAATTGCTTCCTTTAATTCAATTAACTTAAGTTTATTTATATAGTGCCTATTCACAACACATCACCTCAAGGCACATTACAATCCAACCAGATCATCCAGTCAAATTGATTCAAAGTTTTCTATCTAAGGAAAACCAGTTGATTGCATCGACTCATTGACTTGAAGGCAATCCCTCACACCAAAAATGCTTGTAGCGACAGTGTAGAGGAAAATTACGTTTTAATAGGAAGAAACCTCCAGCAGAAACAGGCTCAGTGCGAGTGGTCATCTTCTGAGGTTGACTGGGGTTCAAGGAGACAGAAGCAGACATTCAGAAAGAAGCAGAAATTCAAAAAGGCAACTGTAAATCAGCTCCACAGGCGGCCTGTCCAGGAAACACAAAGCCAGGTAGACGACCTCCGAGCCAGCTCCAGTGTCAGAGGATGAAGAGAGCACATCCAGTTGGTCTCAGTCAGAGAAACTGGACTACACTGAAAAACAGGCCGATCTCCAACATGTACAGCACAGATTATATTTCTCTCCAGGATGGAGTCACACAAACAGGAACAGACCAGATGAAACTACTATGAGAAAAAGCAGAGAGAGCAGAACGTTAACGATTGAACTAAAAAATTGAAGAGTGAAAGAATAGAGATAGAAGGAAGCATAATGATGAAATAGGGGTCTCTATGTCCTCCAGCAGTCTAAGCCTATAGCAGCATAACTATAGAGATAGCTCAGGACAGAGATGGGTACTTGAGTACAGTAACGAAGTACAAATACTTCGTTACT
>NW_015150727.1:915825-923945 GCF_000732505.1 Cyprinodon variegatus
TCAGATGAACCAGAGAGAGTATAGCGTCAGAGATTGAAATAGCAAATTCTGCAGAGTAGGAGAATAGTGATATAATGAAGCAGAATGATGAAAAAAGAGTCTGTATGTCCTTCAGGAGTCTAAGCCTATAGTGGTATAACTATAGTGACAGCTCCGGATAACCTGAACCCCTCTAACTATAAGCTTTATCAAAAAGGAAATTTTTAAGCCTGCCCTTAAAAGTAGACAGGGTGTCTGCCTCATGGACTAAAACTGGTAGTTGGTTCCACAGGAGAGGAGCCTGATAACTAAAAGATCTGCCTCCCATTCTACTTTAAGAAATTCTAGGAACCACTTTAGAAGAAGCAAAAAGCGAGGGGTGAACACTGGTCATGCTCTTGAGTGTTGATGCTAATTTAAGGAAGCAAAGTGGCTCAGAAGCCGCACAGAGGTTAAAACTTTTCCTCTGAACTTGTAAGTCAAATGCTTTGTTTAGCATTAGCAGACATAGCAATTGTCTGGCTAACGGTACAGTACGGGATGAGAGCAGGAGTGTGCCGCTTACTGTCAAGGACAAGATAAGCTTTTAGCAATGGTCTTCAGAATAAAACCTTTTGAAAAAAGATTAAAAAAAAATTAAGCTGTTAATGTAACTATGCAATACCCACCTCTGCTAAAAACTGTTAGATGTTGCCAAAAGTGTAAAGAAAGAAATGAAGAATTTGTACTTAGATAAGAATTGTATTGATTTTTAATTAGCTTTACTTTGTCACAATTACTGTAAGTTAATTTGGGAAAACAAGCTGCTCAAAAAATATGAAACTGCTTAAAGATGTTCAGTACATTGTATCAATAATACATTGCTCCACGCTTAATTGAGTTTTTTCGTCACTCACCCAACAGAGGTATGTAGGAAAACATTATTTGACTGTTTTAGAAGTTACCCATGTTTGTGTTTGTCCTTGGACAAAAGACACAGACACAAAAAAAAGAAAAAACAGTGACACACTTAGGAATTCTTTATCAGTAAAGTGCCATCAAACAACTGTGGAATTGTTGTTTGTAGTTGTGTCTTGCAGAGATGTTCAAAGATTGAACAACATGTTTTTGTTCTCCGCTTCTCTTAGAAAGATCTCAAAGGAAATCCACGTCTCTAACCTTTAGGCCCTTGCATCCCCATGGTTCTGCTTTACCCTCTTACATTCATGTTAAATGCTGTCCCTGAGGCATGAGGAAGAACCCAATGAGAACGTGCTGAGGCTCGCCACGCCGTGCCACCAGCGGGGGGCATCAACAGCTAGAGCCACTGTACCTTCCTTCACAGCTTGGATCTTGTTGCTACTCTTTAAGCATGTTTATTTCATGAGTGTTGAAAAAACATTAAGAACCAGAGGCAAATTCTCTCCCTCAGTGAATGCAAAATCTTTGCTATCTGCGGTTTATCAACCCAGAAAATCTATTCAAGACTAGAATTGTGAAAACCTTATTCTAAATATACCTTCTCATAAATAAATGTCATTGCTTGCTGAATTAAGACGGTTAATTTCATACTGTGGCTCATCTTTCTTTCTCGCTTTCTGTTACTTTGCCTGCTTTGCCTTCTTCCCTGATTAAGTAAAACTGATTAGCTCTGCTACTGCCGCCAGATTCCCCCCTTAGTTTCAAAGTGGATCTCTTGCTCTTTGTCTCAACCCATTTTGCTTTCTGCCATCTTGTCTTTTAAGCAGATTAGTTGATGATGAGATATGACAAGCCAATTTTACCAACAGGAAGGTCATTTCTAGTTTTTCTGTTTTTTTACTTACAAGTTTTGCCAAAGCAGATAGACCTGCAGTGACATCATCGATCTGTACGTGTTTCAACCTCTGAACTTGAAATAATAATACCATAATCATTTTTAATTTTGTATATGGTACTTGGGCTTGCTTGAAGTAATACCCTATCCAGAGGTTTCAAATCCTGGTCCTCAGGGCCTTCTGTCCTGTATGTTTTAGAAGGGTCTCTTATTCAGCAAATCTGAATGAACTGATTACCTTTCCTCCTCTCCCACCTCCAAAAGCTGTACAGGTTTTTTAATCATCCATTCATTTAAGTTAGGTGTGTGGTGGATGGGGACCACCTTAAACATGCTGGACTGTGGTGCCCTGAAGACTAAGGTTCAAGACCTTTGCCCAAGTCAGTTCAATTCAGCTCAGTTTAATTCAGCTCAATTCAAGTCAAATAGAACCTATTTAAGACGCGTCATCTCATGGCGATTTACAAAGATAATTGAGTCAGATCATACAGACAGATTGGCTCCAAGTATTGTGCCTAAGGAAACCCATCTGATTGCATCAATCATTGATTTTCAACATTCGTTCCTCCTGGAATGCCATGGGGTGACAGAAGATATACGTTGGCATTGTACCGTTAAAGCTAAGGCTAAAGCTATGTCTGAATGATAAAGGACTAAACGCTGAAAAAGAGGCCTAATTCATTTATAACTGGAATTATTGATGGTACCAGCCAAGCTAATGTTACAGCCAAAACAGAACATAAACAAAACATAAAGTAGCAAATATTGTAGAACTATAGAATAGAGATACAGCTTCATCCCAACCACAATTAGACTGCTGAATGTTGTAAAAGTGGGGTTAAAAAAAATAAAGTGCTGAATCTTAGAAAATTGTAAAACATATACCAGTCTTATGTTTACATTTGATCACCATGTTTACATTTTATTACTGCTGCAATTTAGAAATGACTCTGTGTGTACAAAAAAAAAATCAATAAAGTCTGTCTAATAAGAAATATGCTGAAAGAAGTTGATAAAAAGTGGTCCCTATGTCTTCCAGCGCCCTGGGCCTATAGTAGCATAAAATAGAAATAACCTGAATTTTTTTTACTGCATTTGCAAAATCGGCCCTCTTCTATCAGCAGCACCAAAAACACAGAACAGGGCGGAAGATTCTAAGGGATAATTTAAACCTCCAAGTTTTCTCCACTCACAGTGTGATGCTTTTCATCTGTTAGAGTTCCAACTGAGGCCCAACATTTTGTGACTGTGTTGGCTGTGTTCTCCATCTGGGACAACACCAGTCAGAAGGTGGTGCCAAAAACACAGGAATAAAAAAAACAATGGGTTATATCATAAACAGAAGAAAACAGTAAGCATGTTTTTTAAGAAATTCAAGGAAACAAAAAGACCACTGATACTTTAATATTGGCAGGATTCTTTCTTTTTAATGCATTTTGTGTTGTGTAAACCAACCAATCATCGGGCTTCCTCTTCATTATAATGGTGCTGTCTTGGTAACGAGAGTGTTGACCGGAACTCAACTACCAAGCATTACAGAGGAAATGAGGCACTTTTCCACATATTCATCCTAAAAAGCTAAATCCTGGCTAAAACAGACATTACTTTCAAAAACTAATATGTGATGTAACCGGGACACCTTGTGCCCAGTAGTACACCTAGTGTAAACAGATTGCAGGTTGGATGGCTACTGATGCTGTGAGAAAGGGATGCTTTTAAGCAGGGGTTACTTTATGCATTATTTAGACTAATGTAATGGACTCTTTTGATCCCAAAAGGATCCAAACCCTTTAATTCAATTCAGTTTATTTCTATAGCGCCAATTCACAACACATGTCATCTCAAGGTACTTTACAGTTCAACCAGATCATCCTGTCAAACTGATTCAAAGTTTTCTATCTAAGGAAAACCAGTTGCTTGCATCGACTTATTGACTCAAAGGCAATCCCTCACACTAAGCATGCTTGTAGCGACAGTGGAGAGGAAAAACTCCCTTTTAAGAGGAAGAAACCTCCAGCAGAACCAGACTCAGTGTGAGTGGCCATCTGGCATCTGCTCACACTGAGCATTGTCCAGTTAGTGACACAGTTGACGGGGTGGACATTGATTAGCTTTATATGCCAGAGGGCAAAACTGATCCTCTTATTTTAGTTTTGTTCCTTTTTCTTGAAGCGTTTGGCTAAACTAATAGTTTTATTTTTGCAATGGTTGTCCTGCTGCTGATTCAGTGATTTAAGTTGTGCTAGAAATTTAATCTATCTTGCTTATTCCTCTTTTTTTATTCTGAGATGGGATTCTTACGTCCAAGTCTCACAATTAAAGAGCGAACTGGATCTATGTTTTCCTTGAGAGAAAGGCTTTATTTTAGTGCTTAAATGACTATCAAGATGGGATATTTCTATTTGCTGTGCTTACTGAATATTTTGAGTGTGAATTGGTTTGTTTTGTGGATCATTAGGTGTTTTTATTTATAACCTTTTTCCCCTCTTGTGCAGACTCACCTACATGAATAGTTATAATAGATATCAGCCATTTGTTTCTCAGAGCAAGGATAGTCTCCGGCTTTACTCTGCTGTTTTAAATATTAAAAATAAGCTGCATTTGTTCTGGATATTGCCAACAAATTCATTGGCATTAAATATATATTTTAGCAATCTGTTTTTTCCGTACAAGCTAATGCTTATAACGGCTTTGTAAAATGAGAATGGGTTCTCTTCCCAACTGGTAAAATTAGCTGTTCTACAACATGGGGCAGACTATTTGATGGTCTCACTGTTATTAATAATAAGAGAAATATGTCTCCTTTAGCAGCCTGCACAGCCGGTGACTAATACAGATTGCCTCAAAAAGTCAGGCATTACTCTTTTCAAGAGGTCATTACCCAGAGAAATGACTTTTCCACCTTAAAACTTGAGCTAAAACCTGTTGGATTATTTGTTCACACCAGAAAAGCAAAGAGGCCCGCTCTTCCATTTTAATTTATTCCCAATTGATTTATTTAATTCCTGGAATGTTGCTAACATTAGTCCACCTTACCATCACCCGTTCTGTTGCTCTTCCTTCAAAAGGGTTGATCCTGGTATCAGTAACACACCTGTAGGCAGTCAGGGTTGCTGCTTGTGTAACTTGTAATCACCCTCAACAGACAAACCTGTGTAGTAATAAGTGGGCCATCCACATAGATTTTACAATTAACGAAAAAGTCCGGTCATATTCAGAATTCAAACTTCTAAAGGTACGTTAAATATGAAATCATTAAATACTGTTCAATAAATGATCAGTGTTTTTAATTCAGAGAAATGTTCATGTGAATGTGCTTTACTGGGGGCATCCATGCTTGTCAAAGAACACTACTGCCACCTACTGGTTTGTGACGTCACGGTGCGGTATCGGCTGTTGATCAAGTCCCAGTGCTGTATCTGGTGTTTGTCACAACGGGCTGAAAACCTTCTTCCAAATGTTGGCTACATATTACGTGTGTTTTCTCTGGACAGAACTTAAATGGCATTCCTCGCTGTTCAAGTTGGCATTCCAATGATGAACCCGTCCGTGGAGAATCAGAATAGTGAAATAACTTCTTTTTTGTTTTACTTTTACCTGATGTATTCCAACATCCAGCTGCCATGCACGTGGGCATTGTCAGTTCCACTATAGCTCTGGTGAATTTCAATGGTGAAGTCCTCTGGAAATCTTCAATAATTGTTGTTGATTGCAGATGTGTCTAGTAGTTCCCATTGATTTAGCTTGTAAAGCGGGGAGAATGGCGCTAGGCTTACCGCACCGTGACGTCACTGCTGGAAGATGGCAGGAGGGAGGGGTTACTATATTTGGGCAAAGATGGCCGCTCCCAGACTCAGTAGGAAATTATTGTTTTATTTCTTTACCGATTAACGCTAAATTCATTAAATCACCACAAACATATTAGTTTTAGGTATAAATAATGATCTATTGATCATTCCTTGCTGAACGGATTTTCCTTTAATATAGACAGATAAAACACCGTGTGGGGTTATGATGCTGCTAGATTTTAAAAATAATTTTCAGATCCTAAAAAGGCACTATACATCTCCAAATAATCTTCCAAATAAGATGCAAATTAAAGCATTTTAGGTGCTTTGCTCCTTTTTTTGGTAATTGTTTATTTTGATAAATTATTCAAAGAGAATTGCAGTATGCTGGATTCCCTTTTCATATCCTTATTTCACATTTATAGTGTAAAATAAGGTTTATTTTGACCTGAATCAGTCTGTTCAAATTCACGATTTAAAACAAATTCCCTCCCAGCAGACTTGGTGTGTATTTGGAATGTTTTTGTTTTTTCAGCAGAGCTTTGAGCAGAGATGCAGCTCTGGGCTTTGTTCAGGCTGCTTGATCCAGAGTCAGAATGATGGAGTGCTGCCTTGGAGAACCTGCCCTCTAAAATTACTGGAGCAAAGCCCAACTGAGACAGTTTGGCATGAGTCTGGCAACCATCTGATGAATAAGGAGCCAGTTTGTGCTCACCAAAAAGTCTTAAAGACTTTGAAGAATTTGTGAGGGCTAAAGCCCTGTGGCGCAGTAAATCAGCCATCAAAGCTATTAATAAAGCAAAAAATATATATTTTGTTCAAAGCTTTTATACAAAAAGCTTTTGTGACTCTGTATCCATTATTATGTAGCTTTTCAAATTGTCAGATTTTACCAGCAGTGAGAATAATTTTAGTGAAAAGAAAAGGCAGTTTTTAAAGGACTAATTCAGTCAGGGACAGTGGCTCTTCCAACCACCTGGCTTCATGTGAAAAAGTGTCTCTGTTGTGAACCTTTTTTTAACTGTAATCAGCCAAATTTCATAGCTAAATCTATAGAAAAAGTAATGTATTTAATAGGTACATATCAGGAGAGACTGAGAATGCTGAGGATTTTTCACCAAGCAACACATCCTGACCTGATCTAAAGTCAGACACTGTCAGTGAGTCTAGAAAGAATTTCTATGGCTTTGAGACTCCAGAAAACCTCAATGACAATAAGGTAAGGCAGAGATCCCAAGTTCCAAAAACTCATTTCAGGGAGATGCTTACGGTGCACCTCGCCACGGTGTCATCATCCCTCACCATGGCCGGTTCTATATGATCTGGAACAGACATGGTCACTGATAGGTCCTTTTGATCTGTTTAATTTTTTTTTTCTTTACAAATTCTGTTTCACTAATTATTCAAAAACAATAAGGTGATAGCTTCAGTGGTATTGAGATAGGATCCAAGTTTTCATCTGCTAAATGTTTTATTTTTTTTTTCACAACAAGTAAAAAAAAAACTCTAATTTTTATGGATGAATTTAATAGTTTTTCTTGAGTTCTAATTCAAATTTTATAGAAAACGGTAGTTTTATCTTAAATTAAGTCAAAAATATGTAAAATTCCTAATTTATAAATGTATATTGACCTAATAAGTAACAGAATTTTTATTGAACCTAATTCAAAAGAAATTTCACTTTATGCAGCTCTCCTCATATATTTGAATCTCTTGTCCTGTTTTTTATTTCATGCTTTTCTGGGCCACCATGAAAATACGCTGGCCCCCTCCTGGCCTCCTGGTACATTTGGTCTAGATCCGCCACTGTTCGTCACCTTCACTAGACGTGGATATACTTTAGTATATTCTGCTGTAAAATTAGTCCTATATTTTCGCTTTATACTCTAGGATTGAACCTCTGCCGTTTCCTAGTATGCACAGCTTTGAGTGGTAACTACTGCCAGTGGTAACTACTGCCAGAGATCAACCCAAAACTTATCAGACTGATCCAATAAGCTCTCTGACAACCAGTCGTCTGGAACGCTGGTTGAACAGAGTATTGCTTTGGACAGAAACGCTGCACAGGTTTCACCAGCAACCACCTCCCCACACCCTGCTCTTTCTTGTTGTCGGCGCAATCGAAGTAGTTCTAATCCGCACATGGTGCACGAATTATTGTACTGCCTGGTCGCTCTCTCGCATTGAAAAAACACCACCTCGCATAGTCTAAAATCCGCGATTCTTTTTCCGACTTGCGGGCATCCGTGAACAACTATCTTTATCAGGGAGACTCCTGGAACATCCGGGAGACTTGGGATATCTGGCATGGTCTCAAGTAACAAAGTACAAATACTTCGTTACTGTACTTAAGTAAACTTTTTAGGTATCTATACTTTACTCCTTTACTTATTTTTCTCCCTACTTCTGACTTCTACTCATTACATTTTCACACAAGTATCTGTACTTTCTATTCCTTATATTTTTTAAAACAAACGTTACTCGTTATTCTTGACTTCAGTTTAATGTTTATAACACTCATTGGTTAGCTATTTGTGAAATGTATGCTTATGCCAAGG